>NW_028229695.1:0-32500 GCF_053477565.2 Lygodium microphyllum | reverse complement strand
GAAGTAAACCTGAATGGCTTCGTGCGAAAGACCATTGAGACTTCAACAAAGACATTAGACACAGGAGGAAGACCCACAAGTGGAGAGTCCCTAGCCTCTAGGGCAAGAAAAATGTCATCCTCCAAGGCCTTGACCATAGGATTTGATTGGGTCTTGATGGCAATCATCAGGGAGGCATTGGGGAAAGCCCAAGGTGGAGAAGAAGTCGATGAAACACCGGACACATCACCACCTCACCATGAGCAAGAGTAGTCTAGTGAGAGAATGGTGAGTGATGAAGAAGAAGAGTAAGAAGCACAATCTAGCCATGGAGGGGCCAAGAAGTCAAAGAAAAAGACTCCATATAGGAGAAGGCTGAAGAAAGAGAAAGTAGACCTATAAAGAGCCCAAAAAGAGTCCAAAAATGCTGAAGAAAAAAGAAACAGAAAAGAAAAGGAGGAGTCAAAGGGGATAAAAGAGGAATCCAAGAGGGTTAAAGAGGAGAGAAAGAGGAAAGCAGATGAAGAAGTCGAAGAGCTCAGGAGAAGAGACAAAGAAGACATATCTAGGGCCATTTGCCTATCGGTGGAGTAGCCCTCTAGAGAGGAGAAGCTGGCTGCCATGAGCCCTCATGAAGAAGGATGCTCAGCGACAAGCTCCCAGGTACCCAAAAGCATGCCATCCCTAGTAGTGGAGGGCAAGGGCAAGGGTTTAATTGGGCCCGTTCCACATGTCCTAGTCCCTACTACCCCAGCCTCTGCACCCACCCAAGGCACTTCTACCACAATAGATGCCAGTAAACTTATGGCCTGGTTGTAAGGTGCAAGTGGAGGAACCCTAGTGACTGGAGCAAAATTACTAGCAGCTATGGATGTGGAATCCAAACAAAATCCTAAAAGATAGAAGGTAGAAGCATCCACAATGACTACTCCTACAGCACTGCCATCGTCTGCCAACTATGATGATTATGTAAAAGAACTCATTTCACAATTGGAAAGAACGAAGGAGGAAAAGAAGGTGGCTGTTGCTAAGCTAGAAGCTGAAAAGGATACATTAGCGGCCTTGCAACTTGAGAAAACCTACCAAGTGGCCTTGTGTTAAAAAGAGATAAGTAAGCTTAAAGCTGAGCTCAAGGCCAAGGAAGGAGAAGAAGATAGATGGCAAGCAAGGCTCCTCAAAGAGACACAGAACCTCATGAGCCTACAATGACATTATGACGATCTAGTAGTACTACATAAAGACCTGCAAGGGGAGATGGAAAAAGTCTAGGATGCCGTGAAGGAGTTAGCAGAAAAAGAAGAAGAGAGGGACCAAAGGTATCAAGAGTACATAGAAAATTTGAAGAAGAGGCTAGCCCTAGAGCTAGAAGAGCAAAAAATATTAGAAAGAGAAATTGAGGAATAAGAGCAGAGACTAATGATCTAGCTCAAAGGCATAGTGAGAGCTTGGAAGAGATGAACAAGAGAGCATATGAATGGGCAGGCAGAAGTGAAAGAAGAGTCAAAGACTTAGTGCCGTGTCTAGCTTGTGCAAAAGGTGACAAGGTGCTAGTAGAGAGCAAGGCAGAGGCCGCACAAGTAAGCTTAGAAGCCCAACAACACGCCTTTCTCAACACTATCATGGATGTCAACCAAATAAAGGAGGAGGAGGCCGTTGAGTCATTAAAAAGAAAACTAGGAGTCACCTGCAAGGCTTTGAGACAGGGGCTACATATGCCACCACAAGTAGCAAGAGTCAACATGAGCCTACAAGATCAGAGGAGCTATTTGCTAAGGGCATGCTTGACTATACAAGAAATGGATGCCCTGGGATTCATCGAAGGAAATCCACATGAACACATAGAAGAGGAAGGAGCAAGACCAAGCTATGAGATGGGACAACAAGATGATGACCTAGTCTCATCGTCTCCCTCTCCACATCCCAAAGTATAACACGAGGTGGACAGCTTTGCTGAGAGGAAAGTGAAGCTCAAAAAGAAGAGAATGACAATGCTAGAACAAGCACAAAAAAGGTTGCAAGCTCAACTGGCAATGGTTCCAACTATGCTAATCCTGCCAATAGAAGACTGCTTCCCAATGAACTGGAATGTGTAGAATTGATAGTCTGGGAGCAGCATGAGAATGGCCCTGAACCATTAAACTTTAATTTCTAATTCCCCACCACATTAATGAGAGTGTTATCAATCAAGGTGGTGGAAGAGGTGATTAATGTTGGAAGGAGGTTGGGAGACAAATGGACCTTTGAAAGAGAAAAGAATCCTACCCTATGGGGAATAGAGGCTCTCGACTACTAGGAGAACGAGGTCCTGGAAGTGCCTAGAACATTATAAAAGGCTATGAGTGCCAACCAAGATGGAGGAGGAGAATCTGGGATGGCAACATGGATGCTTGGATGTCATTTTGCACCACCTTGCCCTTCGAGAGAAATAACCCTACCTACATGCCATATCCTAGAAGGGCCGGGGTGGACTACAATCCAAACATCCATAGAAGATATGATTTCCCGAAAATATACAACATGAATGCCACTAGGCTGACCTTCAATGAGAATGACTTATATGCTTCTATTGACCATTTCCTTAGCGAGTTTTCCTCTCACTACTTGTAATTATCTTAGACTCCTTAGAGTATTGCTAAAGCAGGATCCTACCTCACAAGAGTACCGCCTCCTGGCTGCTGCTCTTTTTTGACCTTAATGTTAGCATAGATAGCTGTGCAATGTCTAGATTGATGATGTGAGATGCTCTTTTACCATCCTTTTGCATGACCCTCTTAGAGGACATGAAAATGATAGCCTTTTCACTCAATTTAACCACCCATTACTATCCACCACTTCTCTTAACGTTCGAATGGGCCTAAAAGGATACATCCAAAATAGACAATTTCTTAGCAAATCCATTAAGCCTTCAACTTCTTCCTCGCACGACCATGACAACGTATATTATTCTTCATTATGATCTTTAAAAAAAGGAGAAAAGAAAAGAAAAGAAACAAAGAAAAAGCAATGAGAAAAAGAGAAGAAAAGGATAAGAGAACAAGAGAAAAAAATAACAAGAGAAAGCAAATGAATCATCTCACTACATGTAGGCCACAATCACTACATCTAGGGGTCCTTAAGTTAGGTGTGTTTGGTGACCTCAGTCGGCCGTGGCTCCAACCCTAACCCCCTAGCCCTTTTTCAATTCCTCACTTCATGCTTAGGTCACATCAAGGGCAGGATATACCTAGGGAGGTCACCCTTGCATATGGTTAGTTGCCTATGGTTAGACCTGTCTCCCTAAGCTACACCCCACCGCACCTCCCTTATGCACAAATTGGGTCCTCAAATATGGGACAAAACTAGGTTTGATCCAGTTCCCAGTTCCATATGCACGAGCACAATGCACCACACGGTAGGTAGACATGCCCTCCAAGTAGTGCAACTTATTTTCTTTTCAGGTAAATACAAATGCTGCAAACCACCAACTTCGAAGGCCCCTGATGTCCACTCAATTCATGCTTGACCTCCACCACCTCAATCATTTGATCAACTTCTCCCTAGGACCAATCCCCACGAGGCCCCATCATCATTGACTCACATGACCACTCTTCATATCATCGAACCCTCATCAACACAAACTCGTAAGTGCCATGGGACTGGCACTTGTGTCTAGGAGGGGGATAATGTTAACCCCAATGCAAGACGGAAAAAATAAAATTCAAAAATATGGAATAATGTAGAAAAAGGTAGCCACGCAAGGAATAAAAGAGGAAAATGCCAAAAGCGCAAGGGCGAATGCAAAGGTCAACTCAAAGGCAAAGGCGCATTTTATAATGTAAAGACACCACTAAAATTTTGTAAAAGAGCGCCAAACTCCCTCCTATGCGAATTGTAAAACATAGAAGGGTATAGGTGAAGGGATAAGGTAACTAGAAGGGAATAGGCAAAGAGGACCTTAGCAAGATGCCCAGTCATGTAAAAAGGGGATGGGCGCCGAAGGGATTGAGGGCTTGTATATAAACTCAAAAAGTGAATGAGAAGCTCATTCTTTGGTGTGTAGCTAAAGTGATCTTCTTCTTCTTCTCTTCTTCTCTCCTTCTTGCTTGCTTGTGTGTACTTGAGAGAGGGAGTGTGAAAGCGTGAGGGACTAGGTGTGTGAGGGTGAGGGACCACAAAGGAGAAGTTCTCCATCATCTCTTCTCTTCCTCTTCTCTTGTCTCGCATGGGGCTATGGAGGATGGAGCTTAAAGGAGGAGGCTTGATGTTGCTTGAGCTCGCATCTGGAATTATGGAGCTACCAACTTGCTTGAGGGAGGAGGCTACTCATTCGGGCGTCAAGGTAAGCTCACTACACCCCCATGGGATCGAAAGCACATCGGATAGGTGAGAGATAGCCATTTATGCTCGCTTGAAATGCTTGAAGCAATAAGCAGTCCATGGGTCTTGGCAGTTGAGCGTGAGCTCCCACTTCAGTTAGTGTATGGATCGAAAAGTATCGCTATTTGTATCGTAAAAATGATGCTAATAGCGATACAAATAGTGATGTTAATTGGGACAGATTTGTAGAGATGCATATAACAACGCTTTTAGCGATGATGGGGGTAATTTTTTTGATGGATATTTGTGTCACTTTAAATGTCGGTATGTGGCCTATATCTTGTAATGTAAGATTAGACAATGGACCTTATTATAAGTCTTGACCTAACTTTCTATACTCCTTATGTGTTGGGAGTTAGTTAAAATTTTTATTTTGATTCGTGGAAATCATGTTGGGGCCTTGGAATCTTGATTATTTTCTTTGGAAGCTACGTAAGTCACAAGTGAGTTTTTTTTTTTGGGAAATTTTTAAAGGCTTCTATTTTTTTGAAGGAATATTATATTGTTTCTTTGATTTCTTCACAATCCTAGGGTTTGTATTTTCACTTTGTCATATCAATAAATTAAATTATTTAAATATTTTAGGTTTCTAATTAGTGCTTGTGCAAGTTCATAATTTTCTAATAGCTATGTTTATGATTTTTAATGATTTTGACTATTTTACTACATGGGATTTTTTTCTATTTAAGAAGACATTTCAATTCGATAAACTTAATATCCTATCCTACTTTAGTTTTCTTAAGTCGCTTTACATAATTTATTAATATCAAGAAAAATAATTTATTTCTATATGATTTATGAATGCCAATAAATATTTCCCATTGTGTGCATGACCTCTACATGTTAAGAAAATATTTCTCTAGGTTTACATGACATAATTTTAAAAAAAACTCTATGCTATTATTTGATTTCTAAAAGATTGTAGATTTTTCTAATGATCCTTCTTGAGTCAAAATTGATTGATTGATTTATATGCAATTATTCAATGCATTATGATACCGTGTAATCTATTCTACCTTTCAAACAAAATCTAAATCGATGGTTCTTACTTAGTGACTTTTTTATTTTCACTTGATTGTTAAACTATAATTTATTTATTTATTATTGAAAAATCTTTTACTTACATTACTAATCTTTATATTGAATGAATTTAATTTTGAAAGAACTTGGGATGCATGCGATGGTGTGTTATGCACATTTGCTACTGCATTTGTAGTTCCCGTGCTCCTTCCTTCAGAATATCATCTCTTTGGGGCCAACATGAGTAGAAAGTCTGTGTATGCTAGTTTCAAAATTTGATAATCTTGATTAGGAGCCTCGAGCAGCTAGGGGAATTCCTTATGAGATGGAAATCTTGTGGAGAGAAGAAGAACTGTTCCACAAATGTTAGGGGCAATAGGGTGAAGTTTTTGTAAACTGAAGTAGTACATCCTTGTGGGTTATTGATGATGACCTCCTCTTGCTCTTCTTCTTCTTCTTCTTCTTCTTCTTCTCTCTCTCTCTCTCTCTCTCTCTCTCTCTCTCTCTCTCTCTCTCTCTCTCTCTCTCTCTCTCTCTCTCTCTCTCTCTCTCTCTCTCTCTCTCTCTCTCTCTCTCTCTCTCTCTCTCTCTCCTTCTTCTTCTTCTAGTCTTCTCTTTTTTTCTATTCTTCTAGCCCCTACCTTCTTCTTTCACACTCTTTCTCTCTATTCTCCTCATCTATCTCTTCCTCCCTTCTTCTCTTCTCCTCCCCTATCCTTTTTTTAAAAAAAGAGATTACCATCTTTAAACATCTTTAATTAAGAATGCTATTTAGATTTTTGTAGTAAAGCATAGATTTATGTGTAACACCAATTTTAAAACAAATATACAATTGTGTCGCATGTAGTTGTGTGCATGCACATGTATTAGCACATGCATGTGGATAGCACATATGTATGTTAGAGATTTAATCTAGATTTGTTTGGGCTTACATGTGTTTGTATACATAAGAATGTGTATTTATATATACATGTTATTGTATGAAACTAGTATTCCTTAGGGGCTTCATACACAACAGGGAACACTATGCTGCTGCACGGTATTGCAAGAGAAGCAAAGTTACCATGCATTGCTTCCCTATTGCATAATAACTTCTCTTTTCTCTCTCCCTATTTTTTGGGTTTCTCCCCATCCTCTTTTTCTTTTTTTCTCTTCTCTCTTTTTTGTTTTTTCCTTCTCTCTCTTTTATTCCTTTCTCTATCTCTCTCCCTCCCTCCCTCCCTCCCTCTCTTTGCCTCTCTATTTCTTAAATTCTCTCTCTCTCTCTCTCTCTCTCTCTCTCTCTCTCTCTCTCTCTCTCTCTCTCTCTCTCTCTCTCTCTCTCTCTCTCTCTCTCTCTCTCTCTCTCTCTCTCTCTCTCTCTCTCTCTCTCTCTCTCTCTCTCTCTCTCTCTCTATCTATCTTAAATTTCTATTCCTCTTTCTCTCTATCTCAATGTTTCTTACCTCTCTCTTCTTGAGACATACACATACACACACTCTCTCAACCCGTTTTTTTGTTCTCTCTCTCTCTCTCTCTCTCTCTCTCTCTCTACTTGCATGCAAATCTTAAAACATATAGTAAAATTATTGGCATCAACAATAAAACATAGTAAAACTACATCACTTGTATTACTTGCATGTAAATCTAACCATATACTACATGCAAATATAGAGGATATAGTAAAGTAAGAATGTTAAAACACAATATAAAAGTCTTGGCATCAAGAATAAAACATAGTTAAAACTATATCCAAGTGATACAAAAGAGATTTAATGTCAAAAAGATGAAGGAGACATTCTCTAATAGATCTATTCAAAGCAAAGCTTCCTCTTTCTCATGGAACTATTGGGATAAACTCCATGTCCATGCATAACATGGAGGGGAGAAGTAGTGCCCAAAGCTATAGCCTACTCTTGTGTTATCATGGTGGATGAGATGCTAGTCTTTCTTACACCTGTCATGAAAGAGAATCACATAAAAATAACAAAGGTCATTACACTACAACGAAACAATGTAAAGGTAATTAAAAATATTATATCATATTTTCATTAGAAAATAATAATATTAAAGTGCCTGGCTTAATAATCCTTGACCATGATGTAGGTGATATGCAATCATGATGCAAGGTCACATAGCAACTTGGATCCTTAAATTCATACATCTCTCAACCTATAGGTATCCTATTGGTATGAGTGTCTAAACTTTTGATTTTGGTCACGTTCAGCAAAGTCAACATGAAAGCATTGAGTATAGCCTAAACTATCTCAATAAACAATGGAACACAATATCTATATTGTCATCAAACTCCACATGCTCAATAACTATAGCTAATGTCCTTATGATATCATGTCTCATTACTATACATAAAGTATTTTGTAATTTCTTTTGATACTTAGAAGTTGGAGTAGGCATGTGCAAAGGTCAAGTAGGTACTAAGAAAATCTTGCTTCTCTCTACGACAAAAAATCCATGTTTCAAACACATCAAAAGGGGAAAAAAAAATCATGAGCCAAGTAATAGGAACATACCCACAAATTCATCTTACTAATAAGAATAAAAATTATGTAATCACACTTTTTGTAGTACATGATTATACATAATATTTCTAGTGATATTTGTAGTCCCTTCACTTTCTTCTAGTGAAATTTTTATACTAGACAATAATTTTACCTTTAAAAATGCAACATATAATTGACCATGACTAAACACTGGTGCTTTTAAGTAAAGGCCAACAATAGATAAAGCTTAGCCTTGTGCCTTGTTAATTGTCATGGCAAATGCTAGATGAACATGAAACTATCTTTATTTCATAGTAAATGGAAAGTGAAAATTGCTAGGAATGAAAGTAATACTAGGAATAAATAACATTTTCCCTATATTTTTCCTCAATAATATTTTAGCATCTATTATCTTTCTGTTAAAAGCCTTGCATATTGGTCTTATATTATCAGTGTATTTATCTTCAACAATAAAAGATGAGGAGGGGATCCACCTCAAAGATACATGGCATTTAAGTACTCTACCGAGTACAAAAATGAGTTGTTATTTGTCTCTGCTATTGAATTTGCGTTATAATATTGTGTAACCTCCCCTAGTATCAATGCAATGCATGATAATTCAAAGTGGCAACCTCTATATTTGGTGATGCAAATATAGCATGCTCTCTAAAATACATTCTAGAGCCAGTGACAATGCATTTTTGGTGATACACACTATTAACCAATTCTTCATTAGAATCTCCTTTTAATACCATGCTAGATGGTATGTGTAATTGGTCATAATAATTTACAATGCCCACCCCATCACCTATGCTTTGAATCTAGCGACTTAAATCATTATCCCTTGTACTACTATTTGTAGATATGTGCATATTCTCAAAGAACCTTAATACCTTAACATATTGCCACAAATGAGAATAATATAAAGCTACATTCACAATGTCCTCACGGGAGCCCTTAATCACACATGGGAAGATCTGTCTAAAATCTCCTCCAAACAAAACAACCTTTCCACCAAACTATCTATCGCACCTCATAATATCTCTTTGAGTTCTATTAATTGCCTCAAAGGCATAACGATGCATCATAGGAGCCTCATCCCATAAAATAAGACTAAATTGTCTCAACAACTACACCAGGTCACTTTAAACATGAATATTATAGTGGATCGACAATTTAATTGCAATGGGATTTTGAACCTTGAATGAGCAGTATGACCACTAGATAGCAAGGGTACAATGCCAGGTGATGCTGCTACCCATGCTATATGATGATTACTTCGTAATTTAGCAAGCAAATAGTTATAAACAAAAGTCTTTCCAGATTTGCATGGTCCTTCTGGAAAGAATATATCTCTAGAGTTTGATTCCACATCATCTATTACTATAAAATATGCAACTCTTTGACCATCGTTCAGCATGGTCTTCATAGAAACATAAATACTTTGTTGCTCTATGATATCGTATGCATTTTTATCTTGCATAAGGGGATTGATATGAAATTGAGCATGTGGTTTATGAGCATTTGGAAACCGAGGAAACTCAAACAATCTTCGCCCATGCTGATGTAATAAGTCTTTAAGATGCAATAATGCCCTATTTGATGCCCCTTGTTGTGAAACATAATTGGAGACATGGCCATATTGTTGTTGCAATTTGTATAAAATGTCATCTATTATTGGCTCCAAAAACCTTTCCCAAAGTTGGCTAGTTGAGCACGCTTACAAAAGGTCAAAATTGCAACAAATAAAGCATAAAGTTGAACACTAGTTTGCATGGATATAGCTTCTTCCAAGCATAGAGTCCACTCATTGTCATTTTCTAGCATGCCTTTTGCAATGCAAGCCTCCTTAAAAGTGTCATACAGCACATTATCAGCAGTTCACAAATCCTCAAAGGAAGTACAACCTCAAGATATTGTCAAAAGCATCCATAAGTAATAATGCTCACCACAAGTAGGCACCACAAAGTATATTCAACCACATGGTTTGCCATGCTTTCTCTTGGTCCAAACCTTTTGTTGTGCATTCCATACCCGATACATTGGGAAGTATTAATAAATAATAGTCCTAGCCTCTTGATACTCTCTATTATATACAAACCATTTAGTAAGAGTAGTTTTTTGGAATTTTTCATTTTGCACAATATCTTGTATATTATATGTATCTAAAACATCACATAATTCTTGCTAGGTAAGTGCACTTGCAAATGTTGTATATCTGGTTTCTCATTATGTAGTGGAAAATCAAATGTTTGCCAATATGCCTAAGAAGAAGAGACATACCTTATGTCTAAATAGCTTTCTATTTCATCCACTTCATGAGCACACATCTGATTTGGAGCTCAATCAACCCTAGTAGAGAATTTAATCATTGCATAGTCATGTCCCTCTTGTATATATATTTATGTAAATATTTAATAGTAGATTATTGAGCAGATCTCTACATTTATATGTGCATTATAATTTTTACTCAAATAAGGATTATATGGCACAACCCATTGGTTATCAATGACATTACCCTTTACGGTCATATTGTTCCCATAATCTTGCCTTCTATAACTGGGATAGCTAGTATCATCAATAGTCATTGTATGAAAAAATATTTGAGGAAAATTTTTAGTGCATAGACCATCATGCATGCAAGGAGTTTAGGATTCAATGTAGTGCAAGGACCATGAATATTACATTTTGAAATGGTCTCAGAATAATGTTGAAAATTTTATTTGTCACACGTAACTTAGCACAAACTAATATGTCAATGTGAGACACTTCAGAGGGCTTGAAGGGGTGCTTAAAAAATGAGCAAAGTATGAGAATGTGATAACCCTCAATTGTGAAACTCAATCACACTAACATAGCCTATGATATTTTCAAAGAGCTTCCCTTTCATATATTGTATGCATCATATCAAAATGTTTTGTATGGAATACTCGAGCTATCAAATCAAAACGAACATGTGCACTTTGTCTAGGAAACAAAGCATCAATTATCTCTAACCATCTTGGATTGCACATCATTGTTATGAAAAGATTAGGTTTTCCCTTCGTTTACACTATGGCCATCACATCTTGATATAGCTGATACATATGCCTTGGTCCACAAGTAAAAGAAGACAATAAAACCATCCTTTTATCCATAGGCACTAGTGAATTATGCTTGTTGGCTATCCATCATTCCTACCCCATCTGTCAAGCCTCTATACAATTCTATGCATAATATTGTTTGATTTTGATGACACCAAGTCAATCTACACTACTCTATGCTACAATAAGCATCAACAATAAATTTTTGTAATAGTTGACCACCACGCAACATACACACTTGAGTGTCTTCACACACTTGAAGTTGAATTGCATAAAATTGCATTTGAGTGACACAATCTTTATTTGGTAATTCAAATGCACACACAGAAACATCCACATAACTAAAAGGAACTTTGATATGCTATCCATCATCACTTTTGGGAAAAAGAAGGATACATAACATTGGTATATATGCTCTGTGCAAGTTTGAAATGACAACACAATTATAATCTCGATTATAAATATGAGTGTTTTGACGATTAAGAGTATCCTCATCACCTCGACCTAGCATGATAGCTGCAACCTCAGTTCCCATTGAAACTACTCTATAAGATCCCAACGGAATTTGATGGAGCAGAGAATGCTTTAAGGGTGCATACATTTTCTTCACTTGTGAGCTTCACACATATGTCCTTGATGTTGCTTGAGCATGAGGTATCTTTGCATTTATGGGGGGAGGCTTCCATCTCATTGCGGAGGTTCCAATGAGACCTTTACAACTTTAGAGAGGGGTGACAGGAAGAAGAAGTCGAAGGCCTAGTGTTATCACTATGGTAAGAAGGGACACTTGTGGGACTACAAGGAGTTAGTAGCCTCACATAAGAAGAAGGAGAAGAAGTAGCATGTAGAACCCCCAACAAGTCATCCTCTTCCTCAGACTTTGACTCTAATCCTTTGGCCAAGGAGAAGTCCCATGCATGGAAGGAATTTGCATCTTTAGATTGAGGGAAGGGCTTGGTGGCCCCTTCCTTTGCTTTCTAGTCTAGGTGATGTTGTCATCCCTAATGATTCTCTAGTACCACAAAGGGAGTATGAGAGGGTGGTGAGATGGGGTTAGTGACCCTCATTTATATAGGTATATAGATGTACAAGTTCCAGAGAGAGGGATGCCACTAATGTATTGATCAAAGTCTAACAGGTTCAAATCCTGGAGCTAGGATTGATATCTAGGTTCATGATGGGCTATTATTTGACAGAGAATGGGATTGGCTTTTAGTTTGAGCTCACATGAGGGACACTTTGGTAGTATTGGCCAAAGGTGGGGCATCCATGTCACATATGTTCAGAGGTACTTTTGACAGAATGGTCTTGTATGCCATTGCGAGACATTGTTGATGGACATAGAGATATAGCTATGGCGGAGAGCAAGAGCAAGAGGAGACAGAGACACAAATGGAAACTCCAACAGTCACAATGTGTGACCAGGCCTTCCTTTATTCAAACTATCACTAAAAGAATAAAGAATATAGTGACGGTGACGAGCGCCCGCCACATGCAGTGTGCAGTGATGGGTACTGTCAGTGTAGTAATACATGGGTGGCTAGGCAAAGGCACCTTTACCCCCAACAACCTCCCACTTAAAGGTGAATCTGCCCCATTGAGAGGAGTGAAAAGAAAAAGAAAAGATAGTACAATGTACACATGTACAATAGGATGAGGAAAAATGTCATCTCATCCAATGCCCATCAATCTCCTAAGGAAGGCAAAGTGCTCAATAGTGAGGCTTTTTGTGAGCAAATCGGCAGGATTTTCATCAATGGAGATCTTGACAAGGTCAACAGACTTGTCCTCCACAACCCCACGTATGAACTGATACCTCACCTCAATGTGTTTCATCTTCGCATGGAAGACCGGATTCTTAGCTACTGAATAGCACTCATAGAATCTAAATGTAGCGTAGGTATAGTATCAATCCCAAGGTCATGAACCAAATGGCCCAACCATATGGCCTCCTTGCAAGCCTCAGTGGCCGTAACATACTCGGCCTCAGTGGTAGAGAGATCCGTACACTTCTGAACTCTGGAAATCCAAGAAACAGCACCTCCAACATAGGTAAAGGCATAGTAGGAAGTGGACTTCCTACTATCTGCATGTCATGTATAATCGGAGTCTGTATAGCCTACAACTCCTATATCCTGTGTTGAGATGGCAAGCTCAACACATGCAGACATTGATGATGGACCATCTGGCTAGATGAGTCTGCACGTATACACTTAACACGTTGGTGGTCAATATGATACGCACATGGCCACTGACTTATCACTTATTATATTTAGTTTGTTACACCTACCTAAGCTGACAAAGATATAACGCCAGTTGATTAGTGTAGTCGGTTATGCACTGTTTGACTTAGAATGCCACTTTCCTTTATGTTGTATCTTATCTATACTTTGTGTACATTGTATAGTGTATGGAAGAAGAAGAAAAATCAGCAAGAAAACGTTTTGGCCTCCATCTCTCTTCTTGTGCTCTTGAGTGAGCTTCCTCTTGTGTATAGTGTGTGTTTGGCATAGCAGCTCAAACAAGTCCCCCACCATCCGATCCTTGACATGGTATCAGAGCTGCGCCACTGAGAGAGGCTGAAGTGAAGGAGAAGAAGCAAGGTTCGAGGAAGCAAGAAACGGGTAAGAAGCTCTTCCATTCTTCCACTCTCTCTCTTGGATAGTGCCTATGGAGGCACCGGAAGTAGGGTAGAGTGAAAATCTCAGATTGTTGTGAGATTTGTTGTGCAAGTAGAGCACTGTATATTATGCAGATAAGCCATTTAGGACAGTCCTGCAGTTATTTTGGGCGTCTTAGGCCATTTCAGGCCCCATTTTAGAGCCGCAAGGTTGCAGATAGCAGTTTCAGGGTACACTGTGATTTCGGATGTATTGATCGAAAGTGGGTGCACATGTTACAAATTTTGAATCTGTAATTTTTTGAGGTGTTTGTAGGAAGCAAACATAAGGTTAATATGCAAACAGGTTGCATGTTACATGTACTATTGAGCAATCAGTAAAAAAGGTCGCTTGGTGTATTGATGTGTACGTGTTGCGAAAGATTGCAGAAGACTAGCTTGCTATGTTGTATCCTTGTTTGTGATAATGGCAAAGAATAGTGGAAATCCCATTATTGAGAAGCTCAACAAGAACAACTACCCTTCATGAAAGTTCCATGTGACGAACTTCCTCATTGGAAAGGGCCTTTATGAGTTTGTTTTGGGTGAAGAAAAGGAGCCACAGCTGGGTATCCCTCCGACTGCAGATGAATTAAAAGCATGGAAAGAATGGAATGCGAAAGACAAAAAGGTGATGTACTGGTTATCTACAGTCGTTGATAATACGATGTTGGGACATATCATGAATGCAAAAACTTCACATGCAGCTTGGACAATTTTTGAGAACATGTTTTTAGTAAATACAAAGGCACAAAAGATTCAACTCAAGCAAGAGTTGAATGCCTTGAAGAAAGGGAAAATGTCTGTCAATGAGTATGTATTGAAGGTGAGAAGCATTGCAAATGCTTTAGTAGCGATAGATGCAATGCCTGATGATGATGATTTTGTTTCATCCACTTTGAGTGGCCGTAATAATGAGAAGGCATGGAAATCATTTGTTGTTACTTCAGTATACGTACGGAAGTCATTTCTAGATTTTGATGAGCTGGTCTCTCTCATGATTACCGAAGAGATCAATATGCATGGTGACTCATTGAAAAAATTTGTGAGCAGATTTAAGCATTTTACTCAAGTTCAGGAAGGGGACGTGGTAGATCATCTTCGAGAGGCCGTGGTATGGGAAGTGCTGGCAATAACCAGCAAAACAAGTTCAATCAACAATTTGGTGAAATGCAGGTTTCAGGAGGCCAAGGAAACTTTAGAGGCAGGGGGAGCTCTAAAGAAAGAGGTGCATGGCTGAATAGAGGTTCTGGAAATTTTGCTATTGTTTGCCATTATTGTAGCAAAATAGGCCATATTGCAGTCCATTACTATGCTAAGAAGGATGATATTTGCAATGTAAATTGCAACAAGGAAACTACGCATCGTCTTCACGACAAAATGAGACAAAAATGAGTGTTTGTTTGTTTTATGCAGCATATGATGAATGCAGTTACAGGAAAGGGGACACATGATGATTTATGGTATGTCGATTCAGGGGTATCTAATCATATGACCAGTCATGTTGAATGGTTTGGAGAGATGCAGGACTTACAAAATCCAGGTTATGTGCAGACGGGTCATGATTCATGCTACCCAATTTCACACATTGGAAAGGTTTCCTTGTCCTTGTATGATGGCCAGACAAAGAGTCTGACAAATGTATTACATGTGCCATCAATCACAAAGAATCTAGTGTGTGTTGGCCAAATGGTAGAGCAAGGGTTGCAAGTTTGATTCAATGCAAAAGGTTGCTTTGTAGAAGACTTTAATGATAAGTGCAGGTTGGTCGCAAAAGGAAGTAGAGTTGGCCGCATGTTCACTTTAGATGCTGGAATTCCTGCAATAGATGCTGCTATGTATGCTAAAGGAAAAGGAGTAGTTGCAGATATTGAAATATGGCATAAACGTATCGGACATGCAAATGTGCAAAGGCTGAAATTAATGCAATCCAGAGGATTAGTCACAAGGTTGCCTTCTTTTAGAGTTGCAAAATTGCATAAAGTCTGTGAAGCATGCCAATTTGGTAAGCAAGCAAGACAACCCTTCTTGCATGATAGAGAAGTGAGTAGCAAAATACTCGATGTAGTGCATATAGATGTTTGGGGGCCTACACAGAATGTATCTCTTGGTGGTAGCAAATACTTTGTCACATTTATTGATGATTGTTCAAGGAAGTTATGGGTATACTTCATGAAGGAAAAGAGTGATGTGTTTGAGCACTTCAAATCTTTTAAGGCATTAAAAGTGAAGTGCTTGAGATCAGATGGAGGGGGAGAGTACCTCTCTAATGAGTTTAGTGGTTTCTTGAGGACTCATGGGATAAAGAGGCAATTTACTTGTTGCAGGTATACCCCACAGCAAAATGGGGTTGCAGAAAGAAAAAATAGACATATTGCAAAAGTTGCACGGGGATTAATGGCTGAAAAGAATATGCCAAAAAAAATTTGGTTTGAAGCTGTCCATACTGATGTCTATATTATGAACAGAACCCCCACAACTGAGTTCATGGGATGACTCCTGAAGAATGCTTTACTGGCAAGAAGCCCGATGTATCACACTTGAAGGTATTTGGATGTTTTGCATATGTTCATGTGCCAGACAGATGAGCTACGAAAGAAGCTTGATCCAAAGGCAGAAAAATATATTTTTATTGGATACTCTTTAGAGCAGAAAGGGTATCGCTATTATAACCCTGCCACAAGTGAGTTTAGAGTGAGCAAGGATGTTGTCTTTGATGAGATGGGCAGCTGGTATGCACCTGATGGTGATGTATTAGATGATGATAATGATCAAGAAAGCTATGTGCAAAAAGAAAAACAAGAATCACGGAGTCTTAGTGGACCAGAAACATCATCCAGTACTATACCTACAATGAGCCCTTGGTTTGGGAGACTAAGGAGTAGCCCCACATCTTCAAGTGGATCTATAAGTGTTGCAGGGAAGGACAAAGAAAAGAAGAAAGTGCTAGATGGTAATGATGCATGTACCAATCATTTGGGATTTGATGGAGATTCTAGTCCTAAATGCTTTTTGTATTAATTTGATTGTTTGGATGTGATTTGGATGATTATTCCATGTGCTTGTGTTTGATGGTAAATGCATGGGAGGGGTTTGTGATGACAAGTTTCCATGGGAATAAAGGAATGTTTTCTTGGACAGTGATATTAGGGCTGAATGCCTTGTTTCTGCTTGATTTCTAAATGGATTAATTAAGAAAATGATATTTTGCACGAGTGGATCATCTCCAATATTGCACCATAGATTAACTTGAGAGGGCACTACTCGATTCATGGGCCAAAGGTCGAGTGGTGAAAAGGCCAACCACGAATATTGTGTTTCACTCCTAGGCCGCTTGGGGTCAGGTGGAGCTCTGGACACCCCTTGCCTAGTCCCAAATGGAGGTGAAGACTGCCGTGAGCCCAACGTCTGAGGCATTGGAAGATCCTATTCTAGATAAAGGATGGAATTTATGGTGCCATGTGATTTGGACCAGATACTTCTGTTGGGTAGAAGGGATACATAATTTCTCCTGTATGGGCAGGAGACAAAGATTAACTGGAAAATAAGTTAAGAAACTTGTTTGTCAAAAGGACCGTTTGCTCTGTTTTCATGTCAGTGCTATTACTTATGTGAACGAACTCTGTTCCTTAAAAGGCTTAATTAAGAAAGCCGGTTTTTCAATGTCACACATAAATGTGATAGGATCTAATTAGATAAGTAAAGAATGCATACTCAGGGAAACGGGTGGGCAGAACCCTCGATGGCCGGGTCTATCCTACGGTAGGGTGGTCCCACAGAACTAGGAGGCTTCTCACAAGGTTTTGCCGACATCGACCCCCATAAATTGTTGGGTTAGAATCCCAATTCGTGCCATTTTAGGGGACTGGAATGGGACTATGCCCAATGGGCAAAGTGGTTGACCAGCGCATCCCTCTCATTTCCCATTCTATTTGAACCAAGTGTGGCATGGATCTGCTTTGGCTTGAGTATCTCTGTGTAAAGTAGGGATGTTCAAGACTCGACACTAGAAGTTGTCAAGAGACCTTGTCCACTAGGGACTAGAGTTTCAGGTCGATCCTAGTGGGCTCGCCCACAAACGTTCCGTTGCAAGGTGGACTCGAGAAACCCTAGGCAACAAACACCGTAACATTCAATGGGAGTGCCGGGAGGCATCACTTAGATTCCTCTCTCGATGGACCAGTAAAAACGTGCCTGGACAACCAATAGGTGGGGACGTTACAGTTGGTATCAGAGCAAAACTTCGTAATGATATATGATTGATTAACGTATGGTTTGTAGATATATCCTAAACAGAATAACCTAAGTGGTATGGCTTGACTGTGAGGTACCTTCTGCGCCCATGAATGCTTATATGTAAGAGAAGAAATTCCTTCTCAAGCAAATTAAGGCACTCGAGTTTGATGAAGAAGAGATAGACGTCGCAGCAGAGACGGAGATATGGATTGAATCAATGGATGATTATTTCTCTGCTTCAGGAACCGCTTTTTCCAATCAAGCAATGATAGGCAAACTTAACTTAGTTGGCCAAGCTCGGATATGGTGGAAGCAATGGTGGAAAGATCAAGGTATTTCTAAAGCCGCTGTCACTTGGGTTCAACTGAAAGATGTTGTATGTGGACGATACCTTCCACCAACCTACCAGACTTTGAGGATGAATGAATTCTTCAAGCTCAAGCAACTGGAATTAGCCTTGGAAGCCTACTACTCAAAGTTTGTACCCCTACCAAAATATGCACCCCCTATGGATATTGCGTGACAAGTATCCAAGTTTTCCATGGCCTAAACACTCCTCTAAACCATCGTCTTGAAGCAATGCCTCCAACAGACTTGCAAGATGCATTACTTCGAGCGACTCCAATCATCCAATAACTTAAATCGGGCAATTATAGCAAAGATGATTCTTGATATCAAGACAAGAGATTCCACATGTGCGAAGAGATAGGGCACATCCGTAAGAAATGTCCCAATCGCCGATGTTTTCACTACAATGAGCTAGGGCACGTCCAAGTAGACTACCCTAACTTAAGTCCAAAATATATGGAGCCCCCAAGGAAATGAAGCTACACAAGTGCAGTCTTCGGATATATAGAGAAATCAGATGAAGACGAAGACTTAGAACCCACTACACATCTTCAAAATGACAAGAAATCCTGGAAATTTTATCGACATGAAATACAACTTGTATTGGAATAAACTTTACTCTTGTAACTACAGTTAACCCGAGTTATACGAGTTGCATCAATTTTGAGCCTAGAACTTAAAGGTGATTAGAGATACTTTAGCAAAGAATGATATTTATAACTTACAATGATTTTCTCCCAAGTTATTTCTTCTCAACTAATATAGATTGGGTCTTACCAAAATGTTGAAGCTTGGGAGTATTCTTTAGTATTACAAGCAAAGCCGATTGTCCATGGAGCTCAATCTCGAACTAAGAAGAGGACAATCTGGGAACAGAGTTTCTGAGATAAAGGATCACTTCCATCCACTAAAAGGATCCTAGGAAAATTGGGTCAAAAGAAGAAAATCCTGCCAAGGGCAACCAGGAATCTTGTGGCCACAAGTGATAAAGCACCGCGTTGTTTTTATTGCGAGTTAGGTCATTTCAAAAGGGAATGTCCAAAGCACCCTAAACATCGATGTTCTAAGTGCCACAACATTGGACATAACTACGTAAATTGTCCCAACAGAACTCAAAGAGAACTTGAACTTACAAGGAATGAAATTGTACAAGCTCTCCAGAATATACCAGATACTTAGAAAAATCCTAAAGATACTCATGAGATGTAACTATAATAAGCTTTTCTCTTATAATGTAGACTCGGATATATCTAATACAATAAGTGGTTGTTTTAAAAGACCGTATGCTTATGAGTAATCAGAGTGTCACAAAAAATGTGTGATGGGTCCTACCCCCCCACAAGTTCTAGAACAAAATCCCTAGTTCTTCCGAGATGAGGATATCTCGAGTTCTCTAAGGGGAGAGGATGTAATATCCCCACACACAAACTCCTCCCCTTACAATTTTAATAAAATTAGTTTCTTTTTCCCCATCCCCCTGCTGCCGCCAAACAGGTGGCGAGGAGAAGGGGGATGTAGACAATGCCGAGGCGAGGAGAAGGGGGATGTAGACAATGCCGAGGCGAGGAGGAAGAACATGATGATGACGATGATGGAGGAGGGAGGCCACGGGCCTACTACCTTTCCCCCTCTCGACCAGTCTGCCATGACTTATGACAAGTGGTGGGTAGGGAAAGACCACCACCACTCCACCTCTTCCACATGCCCCCGCCCAACACGTATAAACCCCCCCCCCCCCCCTTTGGGGCTGAGAATCGAGACTTCTTCCCCCTCCCCCCCATTGCAAGGAAAAAAAATAGCACACTGGTAGAGAAAGAGAGAGAAGGAAGAAGAAGACAGAAAGAGAGAGGGAGAGGGAGATATATATATATATATATATATATATAGAGAGAGAGAGAGAGAGAAGAAGAAGAGGGAAAGAGAGAGAGAGAGGGGGGAATAGACTCTTTCTCTTCCCCTCCTAAGAGGGTGGCCACACGCATCTTTCTTCCCCTTTTCCTGCGAATCTATTCCCCGTACTTATCGTGAGATTGTCCTCCATCTCGCAAGCTGAACTTTCCCCCAATTGGCCCTCTTCTCGAGCAAGTGGCGGCTGCTGAAATCTTGTGCAAGTCGAATCTAAAAGAGGACAAGACCAAGGATCACCCCCAAATAGAAAGTGTCACGTGCAGATGGCAACCCCATAACGAGCAACGAGGCCTTAGGTGAGGGCATCACTGCCAATCCAACTGCGGCACCAGTTGTAAGTAATGTATTCCCAATTTGATAGATGCTTGCTTAATTTCCCACATGTGATACGTTAGGTTCCAAAGTTTTCCACGTGAGAATAGTTCGTTGAAAAATGTAAGCTTCGTCTCGACTATTCGAACGATCGAGTTTCCCAAATGCTTGTTTCAAGAGAAATTAATTGCATTTAGATGCTATCGGATAAATTCATAAGAAACATATAAGGCTTCAAGCATTTTCGACTCCCCATCCTCGCAATAGTAGGGGCGTTTTCATCGCCTTTAAGGTATTTGCTGCAACTTGCACACTTGATGGATGGCATGGTAATCTAGCCTAAAGGAAATTCATCCCAAAAACTTTGGGCTTTGCCCAAGCTCTTACTAACAACATGAACTAATAGCTCATGTTTGGTAGATTGGAATCTTGATGTTATGCATAGTTAGCACAAACAACAATCATAAGGGCTAAAACTAAGGTGCCTTGGGGTCCATCTGGCAAATATTACCTTCATCAACTCAATTCGGGGATTGGAGTAGGTACAAACAACATTTCCAAGCTTCAAAGGCAAGTGGAGAGCTCTAGGGATTAGGAAACCCTAAGTCAAGGAAAAGACCGATGCTTTTCTACTTGTTGGGAAGAACGTTGGGTTATCAATCAATGTAAGTGATTAATAGAACTTATATCTTGTACAGTTTTTGAAACCTTAACATATACCTTAATCGAAAGAAGGGTGTGTTAAGTAAAATTTACATAAAACCAATCATGATCCCAAGGGGGAGAGCAAAATACACGATGGGAAGGTTATCGTGACTACTCCTGCAATGTTGGAAAAGGATATCATTGTTTTGTTGATTGATCTAATATCGTCCTAAATGCTTTTTTCATTAATTTGATTGTTTGGATGTGATTTGGATGATTATTCCATGTGCTTGCATTTGATGGTAAATGCATGGTAGGGGTCTGTGATGACAAGTTGCCTAATAAGGTGAAGATTTTCAATGGATGATTAGAAAGGAGGATAGAAGGTGAACCATCACTTCATTAATGAAGTGTGTGCCTTGGTCGCTAACTAGTTCGATGGGGTAGCCAAAACGACAGATCACTTACTCCCAGAGAAACTTAGCAGTGGTCCTAGAGTCATTCTTTCTCGTAGCTCGTGCTTCTGTCCATTTTGTTAGATAGTCGGTGGCCACAATGATGTATTTGGCTTGTGAATACTATGCCGCAGAACTAATGATTCCGATGAAGTTGATTCTCCATTTCTCGCAGGGTTATCATACAATAATTGGGGTTAGCTCCATGTGGTCCTTATGAATCAGGACTTTAGTTTGTTGGCACTCATCACAATGCTTCACAAATTGTGCCGCATCTCGGAAGAGGGTGGGCCACCACAACTAGGACTGCAGCACTTTCTAGGCTGTGGTGTCTCCGCTGAAATGCCCTCTTGCAATTCCGTTGTGTGCTTCTGTCAATACATCATGCATCTCATGCTCACAACACATTTGTGCAGTAACCCATCCTGTCCCAACTTATAGATTTGGCCTGCTCTTAACTGATAGGGTTGGATCTTCAAAATGAGTCACCTAAGTTGGACCTTTTCTATTGGTCGTTCCGATAGTCCGTGCTCAAGTACTTAAACTATGTCATCTGCCCAATATAGCATCATATCAACTCTAAACAAATCCCTTTTGTTGGACAAGCTAAATAGATGCGCGTCTGGCAATTCGTCTACAATGCCTTGCCCAACGGGCTCCTATGGGAATGCGAGACATGTGGTCAACCATGTAATGCTACTTTTCTTTACGCACCACTACAGAGAAGTCAAACTCCAAAAGCAGAAGTAGTCATTTAGCGATGCATCCTGTAGCGCATGGTTTGTTAACCAAATACAACAAGGTTTGATGGTTAACAAAGAAGGTAAAGGGTGTAGCTAGAAGATAATGTCAAAATTTCTTTACAGCAAACACCATGGCCAAGCCCTCCCTCTCCATTATTGAGTAATTCATTTTAGTCTCAGTGAGTTGTCTACTAGCAAAGCTCACTGGGTAATCCAGGTTGTGTTCACCAAGTTGGCACAACACCACTCCTACGGTGAATTTCGAAGCGTCAATGTGCACATGGAATGTGAGTGCCCAATCTGGGGCTCGTAGAATAGGTATTGTGGTCAGAGCCTTTTTCAATTCCTCATATACGCGTTGGCATTCCTCGGTCCATTTGAATAGAAGTCTAGCAATCAATGTATAGTTCAACACGAACCATCGATAATACCCTATGTGTTCTAAGAAGCACTGAACACCCTTGAAATCAGTTGGGGTGGAAGATCAACAATGACCCTGATCTTCAAGAAATCTGTGGCAATGCCATTCTTCGACACCATGTGTCCTAGGATACATCCATGCTTCACCCAAAACTAGCATTCCAAGGGGTTCAATGAGAGGTGGTACAGTCGACATCATTCAAAAACCTCTCGGAGTCTATCTAAGTGTTCTTGCCAAGTTGAGTGAACACACAAGTCATCCACGAAGACCTCTAACTCCTTCCTCAACATGTCTTTGAATATTGTATACATTAATCGTTGGAAGGTGGTTGGCATGTTAGTCAACCCAAAAGGCATGACTATGTAGGCAAAGATGCCCCATTCAATGGCGAATGCAGTTTTATGCCTATTGTTAGGATGTAGTTGCACCTGATTGTATCCAAATAAGTCATCCAGGAAGTTGTAGGCCTCTTTGCCACCCACTCTCTCGAGCATGTGCTCGTTGTATGACAATGGGTAATTATCTCTCTTTGTAGCTACGTTTACCTTCTTGCAATTGACACACACTCTAATCTTTCCATTTTTCTTTGATACAATGACCATGGGGGAAACCCAGTCTGTGTGTTCAATTTTGTAGATAAATCCTACTCTCATCAACTTGTCGATTTCTTCATTAACAGCATGGGCGTACTTTGGATTCATGGGATACGGTCACTGCTTGACCAGTGTTGCATCCGGTGTCATGGGTATGTTGTGAGTCACCACATTTGGGTAGCCAAGCAAAGATGTCACACATACTCCCGCAAGAGAGCAATGAGACCTGCTTCCTCTTCCTTAGTCAAGTCATCAACTATAAAGACAGGTCGTGGGATCTCCCCTTCCCTTGCTAAATTGACCTCCTTGACCTTGGCAGGTCCCTCAATTGGTTTGCTTGCTTGCCCCTATCATTTGGCTCCCAACAAGATCAGTATCCTATCTACCTTGGCGGGTCCCTCAAGTGGTTTACTTGCATGGTCCAGAGTCTACTCATATTTGTCCGATTATACATCTCCCAATGTCGTATTCTATGGTATCAATTTCACTTTCACTCTCATCACTGAAGGAAAAACAGTCCTCATATTCGTCGTTGGAGCTGTCTTTGTCCAGTTGCTCATCATTCTCCAAGTTCTGACATTTATCTTCTTGCTGGTCTAGGATTAAGGCCCAATTGTATCTCGAGTTTAAATCGTGCACTTTGGACCATCATCATTCAGGCTCGTCTAAGAGGTCTTGGAGTGGCTTGAGATTCATGGATGGATTGCCATTCAATTTGTCTGTCAGATATCCTAAGATCTCCAGGAGCTCTCAACTATTATTCGGGGTTCGAAACATGACCGGGTTGGGTCTTGCATATAGGCTTTCGTTCATCATGCAGACTGGCACTGAGGGTATATCCTCAAGTTTTCCAATTGCCTTGATGGCTTATTCGTGCTCCTCAATGTCTGATAACAATAGGTCAATGGTAGCAAGAACGTGCATCCAGTCTTGCTCATCCTTAGAGCACATGATATACTTGGTAAGGTCCCCATAGGATCCCCTAGTCTGTCCATCGCCCTTCAGCATGGTGGAGATGGCATCCAGGGCGACATGCATAGTCTTCCATGTGTCCATCTCCACTCTTATGGCCTCTATTCGATTGCCCAAGAAGATAAGTCCATTGCCCTAGTCCTCCGCGACTCTCATGTTGCGCATCCAAGGTCGACCTAGCAGGATTTCATAGTCCACTCCCTTCATGACTATGAAGTTAATAGAGAATTGGATGCTAGGACCTTATGCCAGTCTGCTTCATCTGCACATGGGTCATGACATGCAATGGGATAGATGTGGCCTCCCCATCAAGTGTCTTGACACTGAAAAACCCCAATGGAACCAATGGCTTATTTGCTGAACTAGAGAATGGCCTCCGCCTAGGGCAATCGACAAAGAGGTGAGTGATTCCACACTCAGCATACTCAGATCAGTCTTATCTCTATTTGTTTGCTCCCTCTCGGGGAAGCGCGAAGAAATGTATCCTGGGTGACCGCAAGTTCAACACACGATTGGCTCCTGGGTCTGTGCTCCTAAGCCTTTGCCTCTCCCTCTTCCTAACTCCATCATCGGTATTGGTCGATAGTCCATGAGGATAGCATTGCCTTTCTCGTCGTATGACACGTATGGGTTTACATAAGGTTCATCATTGCTAGGCTCATCCACATAGTGGACTGGAGCGTCACTCGATGGGTGGGTCACGTAGGGTCCTGGTGGTCTAGGGATACCTATAGGATTTATTTCCATCCTAAGGGTGGATGGCTTGGCATCATTGGGTGTCAAGAGAGTCAATGGGGCTCCCCTACCAAAGAAGTTCTTTGGCCTGTTCGCAAGGTAGGGTTGACCATAAGGCTGTAGGTATGGGAGCCTCCGAGGTAATCGACAATGCATGGTGTCATGGCCGAACCTACCACAATAAGCACAAGGTCGTGACCTAGGGTCCTGACACTCAGCTGGCAAGTGGGTTCCACCACAATGCACACATTGGATGTGTGGGCGTGTTGGCTGTCTTATCATCTCTTGTAGTTTGGATATGTCTATCCTAATCTCTGCTAGCTCTTGTCCTAAATTAGTGCCCTTCCCTTTGTCTTGCACGCTTGGGTCTGCTCTCTCACTCAGTATTGAGGCCCTCTTGGAACTCCTAGCAGTGGACTCTTCTCAATTCAAGCCTCTTTTCTTGAGCTAGTCATCCACTCTAATAGCTTCTTCAAAGACCCTTGCCAATGCATCTCGTTGTAAGCTTGAGTTGCCGGCCAAGGCTTTGTAGAGCTCTTCACTTCGTATTCCATTGATGAATACCTGGATACCGCTCTCTCGATTGGTCTCTCACCCATGGGGATTCTCTTGAAGAGGCTCCTCACATGGGTCACATAATCTCAAATATCCTCTTTCTCTTTCTGCTTAATGTTCATGAGTCACACTAGCAGGTTGTCGAAGTACCCAGGTTCAAAAAATCTCTTGATGAAGAGATTTTTCAAGCCATTGAAATTGCCACGTTCTACAACATCCAAACTTGTGTACTAATTCCGGTCCTTGTCACCTAAGCACAGTCCGAAACCTTGGGAGCATTGAGTAGGATCGATGAGGCTATTGGCCTCGCAAACCTGCTCGAACTATTCCACAAAGCTGTACGGGTTGTCGTTTGCTTGGTATTTGTCCAGTTGCTTTGCCACCACAAGAATTTTTTATTGGCTCTTAGAACCTTGGTTAACCCCTAACCCCACTAGTAGCGATGTTGCTAATGCTGTAGCACTTTGTTCTGCTGCTGTGTTATCTAGCAACCGCTTTGTCAGTTGCTTAGTGTTGAAGTCCCCTTCTAGCGCTCTCTAACTCTCCAGTCGCTTCCTGTTCGCTAGGGCTAGCACTCTCTAGATCTCTCACATTTCCAAGTTCTAGTGCAAGCTCCTAGTTTGTTGGTCTTGGTTGTATGCAGCTAAGCCTTTCAAAGTCCTACAAGCCAACTTCCTCTCTTCCTCCAGGTCTACTATGACGTCCTTTATAGGTCTACTGCAGTGTTCTAGCCAAGTTTGAGCATCGTATTTGTTTACTAGCTGCTGGACAGCTTCATGTAGGTCTCCTAGGTCAAGCTCCTTGTAGCTTCTATGACTTGAGCTACCCTCTTCCATGTCTAGGACTTAGTGTTGCACCAAGTTGTCAATCAAGTTAATGAGGTCATGTAGATCCACTTCCTCGATAGGGTCAGTCCTTGCTATGTTTGGCTTTTCGGTCGTGTTATTCACCTAGTTCTACTTTTGCAGATTTGATCACCCTTCTATGTCCTAGGATCTTCTCCTACTAGTGGGTTCCTTCAAAGTTTTATGTCTGAGTGAGTTCCTTGATAATTGCAACCAGTCCTCAACTTACCCTCACTCCGTGCATGTGTGTGCGGGTGTATTCTTTTTAGTGCACTGTGCGCAACCAGGCTTTTTACTCTTCTTAAGTGTGTTTCAAGTGCTAGAAGTCAAAGTGAATGAGAAATTAAAGTGTGTGCAGCTTTGGCACTCTTGTCTATGAGTTGGCTTGATAGGGTCATGTGTTTGGTTTCTAGCTATTCTCGCCAGCTTCTAGGGTTTTTCATTGCACTATTCTGTTCTGCTCATTCAAGGTTGAGTTGGGGTCTTACAATTAGTCCACAACATCAGACACAATTCTAGACTGTTTGACCATGATTTCAAGGTCTGTAACTACCTGTGAGGCATTCGATGGGTTCTTTCGGTGCGGGTCACGCTTCTTGTTATCTAGGGTTTGTCAAATTTCTAGATTTCCTTTCTCAGGTTATGTCCAATTTACCAATGTCCGATTTTGAAAATCGGACATCCGATTTACCAGTGTCCGATTCTATGAATCGGACAAGGTTGGGTTCGATTGTCACAATCGGACAAGGTGTGTCCGATTGGACTGCTTGAGTTGGTTCAATTGGGATATGTCTAATTCTCAAAATCGAACAAGAATGCTTGGTCCAATTCGAATGTATGTCCGATCGGATAGGATACTAGGTCTGATTCTATGGTCCGATTGCGATGATCGAACAGCTAAGCGTTCGATTGGACGGGGTAGTGTGTCCAATTCCTTCTCGTCCGATTCTCGAAATTGAATGGAGGTGGTGTGTTCGATCAGGAAGTCGTGTTGGTCCAATTTTTAAGATATCCAATTTTCAAAATGTTTGATTTTCAAAATTGAATGGGTATGTTCGATCGGACTGGCTGGGCTTGTCCGAGTCCTGGGAATCGGACCGCCAGCACTGGGTCCGATTCTAGAAATCGGACACTGTGGCAAACGTCCGATTCCGTCAAACCGCAATGCATGTCGATCACGTTTTGCCAAAATTCTCAACTCTAATGTTACCACTACCTACAAAAACTTCCAAGAATCAAGCAGAGGTGTAGGCCAAGGGCGTCCTATACTTGAATCTCGCAAAAAGCCCTGATATACTCCAATCGATCTAACGTAGACTCGTGACGTGCAAGCTCTCTCTCTCTCTCTCTCTCTCTCTCTCTCTCTCTCTCTCTCAAAGATAGGACTGCAAATGAGGCTTTCCCTGGTCACCCGTGACCTTAAATCCTTGTTGGCCAGCACCTTAGCCTTCCCAATCACTCCTCTTGCGACTCCTATACCTCTAAGTACTCTTTTTCTTTTTTTCCTTGTTAGTGCGCTATTCAAGACTATTTTATAGCAGTGAACCTTAAGCTTCCCACTATGATTTCTCCTTCCTATCTTACTCTAAATGCAACAAAAATCAGAAGCAAAGTACTGAATTGATTTCTCCTACTCAACTAATCATCAAACACCAAAAATACTTACTTGTAGCATGGATTAGAAACCCAAAACCTTCTGTTTATCTCAACCTTTAGTTTGGGGATGAAGCCCTCACTTTGATACTCAATTTGAAGAGTGCAAGTGCTCAAGCTTGAATCCATTGGTCTCGGTGCAACAGAACCAAAATGTAGAGGCAACGAGCTCAAGCTCAACTGCCAAGACCCATGGACCGCTTATTGTTCAAGTGTTTCAAGAGAGCACTAATGGCTATCTCCCACATAGCCGACACACTATCCTTCTCTACGAGTGTAAAGAGCTTACCTTGATGCCCGATTGAGTTGCTTCCTCTCTCAAGCACTCTGATAGCTCCACGATTCATGATGCAAGCTCAAGCATCCTCAAGCCTCTTCCTTCAAGCTCCATCCTCCATAGCCACACGCAAGATGAGAGGAGAGAAGAGAAAAGAAGAAGAAGAGAAAAGATGGAGGAGGGCTTCACCTCCAAGATCCTCACCCTCACACACTCACTCCCTCACTCACTCACACTCCCTCCCTCAAGCACTCATGAGCAAACAAGCAAGAGAGAAGAGAAGAAGAAGAAGAGTCCACTTTGCCACACACCAAAGAATGAGCTCTCATTCACTTTTTGAACTTTATATATAAAACCCTAAATCCCTTTTAGATGGTCATCCCCTTATCCCCTCTTTTACATGGCCGGTTGTGGCCTTAGGCCCTTCTCCATTGTCCTTCTCTCTTCCTAGCTTGGTCCTCTTGCCCATTCAAGGTTACAAATTGCACAGGAGGGAGCATGGCACTCTTTTACAGAGGTTTTGCCTGTCCCTTTATATTTAAAGGTGTGCCTTCTTGCTTTTGGCTTTTTGCAGCTTCCATGGTTGCGTCTTGGACTCCTGGTGGTTGTTCCCATGCTTTTAGACTTCTTCCAAGCCCACTCTCTTGTAGGGCACCTTTTCCTTTTTTTCACCTTGCACTTTTCCTCTTGATGCCTCATTTTTTGCTTCCTTCGCTATGTAATAAACTGACAGTGATGGGCACTCACCGCCTACAGTCTACAAGTGCGTGTACTGTCGATGTAGTAATATACAGGCGACTAGGTGGAGGTGCCTTTACCCCCAACAACCTCCCACTTAAACGTGAATATGTCCCAGTGAGCAGTGAAAAGAAAAAAAAAAGACAGTACAACATGTACACATGTACAGTAGGATGAGGAAAGATGTTATCTCATCCCACGCCCATCAATCTCCTAAGGAAGGCAAAGCACTCTGTAGAGAGGCTTTTGGTGAGTAGATCTGCAAGATTTTGGTTAGCAATCGAGATCTTGACAAGGTTAATAGACTTGTTCTCCCCACGTATGAAGTGATACTTCACCTCAATGTGTTTCATCTTCGCATGGAAGATCAGATTCTTGGCTAACTGAATAGTACTCATAGAATCCAAATACAGTGTAGGGATAGCATCAATACCAAGGTCATGAACCAAACGGCCTAACTATATGGCCTCCTTGCAGCCCTCAATGGTTGCAACATACTCAACCTCATTGGTGGAAAGAGTCGTACACTTCTACACCCTGGACATCCAAGAGACAACACCTCCAGCATAGGTGAACACATACCCAGAAGTGGACTTCCTACTATCTGCATGTCCTGCATAATTAGAATCAGTGTACCCCACGACTCTTGTATCCTAGCTGCCATAACACATGTGTAAAAACATGGATCTAGAATATGGCTTGAGGTGGAAGCTATGGAGGTTGGAAGAGAAAGAGTGAGTTCATGAAGGCATTGACATGACTGTCTGTTACACAAAGTGAATTAGGTTCCAATATGGAAGCTTGGACTCATAAACACAATCTTGTGTATAGACTGACAATGACATAAAGACTTTACTAAAGGACAAAAGTACTATGACATTGCATTAGAAAAGAGAGCAAGTACAATGCTTTATAGGAAATTGGATGGTAGCACTTCTCCTACTGTGCTTATGGGATTCTAGTCCCTGAGCCCTCATTGATCCTTCCAAAGAGACTGAAGTAGGTGTGATTGCAAACATCTCAACACCCCTCCTCAATCACAACCAAAAGTACAAAGTGTGTAGACACTTTAGTGAGAGCAACACCTGCAAAGTGTGGGCACACCATAGGCATGGCAAAGCACTAGAGGTTGTCACAAAAAAGGCTAAGTTTAGGTACCACAAACATGGTGGATATCTAGAGGCTGTAACAGGGGCCTCACAAAGTATACAGAGGCTATAGTACAAGGCTACATGAGGAGTTTACAAGTTTATGTCCAAAGCATTAGGGCTAGGCAATACAAGGCCAAAAAAGTCTATCCGAATAGAAGGATTGATGAGGTTTGTCCTTCTCTTGGTAGTCTTCTTCTTCTTCTTTTGCTCCTTGTTCTTCTTCTTCTTTAACAGCAACTAGATAGGCCTTTTGGGACCTCTTTCTAGTGTGGAAAAACTTCTCGGTGTGTTTGGTCCTTTTGCAAAAGTCACAAAAAAGCTAGTCCTTCTTGCCTTTGCACTTGTTGCCAACATATAATGCTTGTTCATCTCTAGAGGTGCTTGATTCTTCCTTAGTTTTTAGCTTCTTTTCCTCCTTTAACAGTGATGCTTGGATATCAACAAGCTCAAGGTTTGGAATATTGATTAGAGTTGTTGACACATTATTATATTCAGGAGAGGCAAACTTTTCACCGAACAACATCTTCTTCCATTTTAATGTTGATTCCTGCAAGCTGGGTTAGAAGTCCTTCTATGTAATTTAGATGTGTGGCAAGTGATGTGCTGGACTTCATTTCAAGACTGAAAATTTCAATCAAGAGACCATACTTTGATGACTTAGATTGTGCACCAAACAAAGTGTCAAGTCTCTTCCATGTATCTTATGAAGTATCACAATTATCCACATGGTGGATATAACTATCATCTAGCTTTAGTTTTATAATGGCTTGAGCCTTATCATCATTCTTTTGCCAAGTGACTGTAAGGTTTGCATCACGAGGCTTCTTCTCTTTGCCACTGGTGATGGCCCAAAGGCCCTTCTTCATTAGGATGAGTTTGATGCAGGTCTGCCATGTGTGAAACCCAACCCCTTTGAAGCAAACTGTCGGAGAGTCCTTGCCCATGCTAGAGTTGGACGATTAGCAGCAAATCGGTCTTCAAAATTCTTAGATTTCATAATCAGAAGACTTGATCTTGAGTGTACTTGATAAGCACAAGTGCCAAAAGACACTAGATGAATAGTATCAAGAGATACTGATGCTTGTGGCTCAAAGCTTGAGACATTCAAAACCTCCCCTCCTTGATTTGATGTTGAACAAAGTGCTAGACAACTTCAGATTCAGAGGATCAGAGTGGCAGAGGCTTGGTTTGAGTGTCAAGAGAGAGAAAATAATGGAAAGATGAAGCTTTGAGTTCTTGGCTATGGCAATCACAGTTAGGGTTTGCAGGGCAGCCTGGTTTTTCATAGATTGAAGAAGCTGTACTACATCATTTTCAAAATCTTTTTTTATAGAAATGAAGCTTACTTCATGGGCTATCAATGCCCTATGATGGCAGTCAACATCACATTGCGTGGAGAGAGATCAGGGCATACAATCAGCATGCGCACAGTTCTAGACAGTGTGATAAAATTTTAGCAATGATGAAGCATATGATGGCCAATGTTACACTTTGAGGTGCCAAGAACCAGCGTCTTGAACAAAGAAACAAGTCCCCAGAAGGAATTGTGAGTGATATGGGCTAGATGTGGAGATATAAGAGCTCCAAGAAAGGTTGGTACTGCCTGGCTATGGTTGTCATGGAAGGTTGGTGAAGATAGACTAAGAAAATGAACTCATTGGTTGGACTTAAGCTGACTTAAGCTGAGCAAAGTTGGAGAGAGGCCAGAAGGGAGGCTACTATCTAAATTGATGTATGCCATGCTCACCATGGCTCTGATACCATGTAAAAATATGGATCTAGAACATGGCTTGAGACGGAGGCTATGGAGGTTGGAAGAGAAAGAGTGAATTCATGAAGACATTGACATGACTGACTGTTACACAAGTGAATTAGGTTCCAAGATGGAAGCTTGGACTCATAAACACAATCTTGTGTATAGACTGACAATGACACAGAGACTTTACTGAAGGACAAAAGTATTATGGCATTGCATTAGAAAAGAGAGCAAGTACAATGCTTTATAGGAAACTAGATGGTAGTACTTCTCCTATTGTGCTTATAAGATTCTAGTCCTAAGCCCTCATTGCTCCTTCCAAAGAGACCAAAGTAGGTCTAATTGCAAACATCTCAACAACATGTACATATCTGCAGTGCCCATTAGGTACCTCATGATACCTTTCATGGCATCCCAATGCTTTTTGCCAGGTGTAGCCATATAGCGTGTCACAACACCAATTGCAAATGCAATATCTGGACAAGTGGCTATCATGGCATACATAAGACTGCCCACTACGGATGCATAGAGAATCTTGGCCATCTCGACCCTCTTCTCATCTGTCTGCGAACATTGTCTA
>NW_028229694.1:0-132627 GCF_053477565.2 Lygodium microphyllum | reverse complement strand
CTATCTATATCCATTCAGATGGACATACCTTTGAGGATAATGTCAAAAGGCTATGTTATTGCTTATCACTCTCTCCCTAAATTTTTGGATACTTTTCACATTGGATATTAGAAGTCTAGTACATAAGGTTAGGATACATGCATGCATGCTCAATTGGCATATGCATACATTGTCCTTGTAGACTTTCATCAATGTGGGTTGATCTATATTTCGATTTGTCCACCTAGTGCTCCCTCCTATTAAACACATTTCTCAAATTTTTATGCATGCTTGGTTTGTATTTGAGCTTCACTATTCATATGTAGTACGTTAGTTTTAGATTGGTGGATCTCTATTACTTTTGGATATTATGCGCACATTGGCTTATGTACATGCTACTCTCACAACATTTTCCTGGCAATGGGGTTTTGTATTTTGTTCTTTTGTCTATAGCTATATACTCTTTTACTATAGTTTTATGGATAGTAATGTTGGAATTCAATTTTCAGCTAGTTTGTTGAGAGGAGTAGACGCTTGGTTTGAGCACTTTAGTGCTTAAATCAATTATTGGAAGACCTAGATACTGGGAGCTTTGGTTCAAAAGAAGTAAATTAGAGCACTGAAGACTAAAGGGATAAAGCCCAAAGAATATAATACAGATGCTTGGGCTGATCTTGATGAGTTATGTAAGTCCATTATCATTTTGTCTTTGTCAAAACAAATTACTTTAATGTCCTTGTGATTAAGGGTGGTGCTTGGGAGTTAAGGGAGAAAATATACAATATTTATGATAAGCAAAGCCCTCCTTCACAATTGTATTAGCTTAAGAAACTCATAGATCTTCATATGAAGAAAGCACTGTTATGTCTTGTCATTTAAATGAGTTTTATTTCTAGCTAGATTACTTCACAAGGGATTACCTTTGAGGAGAATGTCAAGGCTATGTTATTGCTTGTCGCTTTCTCCCTAAATCTTGGGATACTTTTCACATTGGGATATTAAGCTGAGTACGCAAGGTTAGGGTACTATTGGATGCCTTGCCCATGGGACAATTGTGATACATGTGAGTGATGCCACACTCAATGGATCTAAGGTTAGCCTTTGTGAATTTATCTCTTCATCCCGTCTGTTAGCCACCATGGCTTTGGCCTTTGTGGTGCTAGCTTATCATCTTATCAATGGATAGTAGAATGGAAATGCATGCATGCTCAATTGGCATATGCATACATTGTCCTTGTAGACTTTCATCAATGTGGGTTGATCTATATTTCGATTTGTCCACCTAGTGCTCCCTCCTATTAAACACATTTCTCAAATTTTTATGCATGCTTGGTTTGTATTTGAGCTTCACTATTCATATGTAGTGCATTAGTTTTAGATTGGTGGATCTCTATTGCTTTTGGAGATCAATTGGCTTATGTACATGCTACTCTTACAACACATTCTTGGCAATGGGAGCTTTGTATTTTGTTCTTTTGTCTATAGCTATATACTCTTTAAATCTTAGTTTTATGGATAGCGATGTTGGAATTCAATTTTTAGCTGGTTTGTTGAAAGGAGTAGATGCTTGGTTTGAGCACTTTAGTGCTCAAATCAATTATTGGAAGACCTAGATATGGCAAGCTTTGGTTCAAAAGAAGTAAATTAGAGCATTGAAGACTAAAGGGATAAAGACCAAAGAATTTGATATAGATACTTGGGCTGATCTTGATGAGTTATGTTAGCCCATTATCATTTTGTCTTGTCAAAACAGTTTACTTTAATGTCCTTGAGATTGAGGGTGGTGCTTGGGAGTTAAGGGAGAAAATATACAATATTTATGATAAGCAAAGCCCTCCTTCACAATTGTATTAGCTTAAGAAACTCATAGATCTTCATATGAAGAAAGCATTGTTATGTCTTCTCATTTAAATGAGTTTTATTTCTAGCTAGATTACTTCACATGGGAATACCTTTGAGGAGAATGTCAAGGCTATGTTATTGCTTATCACTTTCTCCCTAAATCTTGGGATACTTTTCACATTGGGATATTAAGCTGAGTACATAAGGTTAGGATACATGCATACATGCTCAATTGGCATATGCATACATTGTCCTTGTAGACCTTGATCAATGTGGGTTGATCTATATTTTGATTTGTCCACCTAGTGCTCCCTCCTATTAAGCACATTTCTCAATTTTTATGCATGCTTGGTTTGTATTCTAAGCTATTCATATGTAGTACGTTAGTTTTAGATTGGTGGATCTCTATTGACTTTTGGAGATCTCTTATGCGCACAATTGGCTTATGTACATGCTACTCTCACAACACTTTCCTGGCAATGGGAGTTTTGTATTTTGTTCTTTTGTCTATAGCTATATACTCGTTTACTATAGTTTTATGGATAGTAATGTTGGAATTCAATTTTCAGCTAGTTTGTTGAGAGGAGTAGACGCTTGGTTTGAGCACTTTAGTGCTTAAATCAATTATTGGAAGACCTAAGATACGGCAAGCTTTGGTTCAAAAGAAGTAAATTAGAGCACTGAAGACTAAAGGGATAAAGCCCAAAGAATATAAGACAGATGCTTGGGCTGATCTTGATGAGTTATGTAAGTCCATTATCATTTTGTCTTTGTCAAAACAAATTACTTTAATGTCCTTGTGATTAAGGGTGGTGCTTGGGAGTTAAGGGAGAAAATATACAATATTTATGATAAGCAAAGCCCTCCTTCACAATTGTATTAGCTTAAGAAACTCAACAGATCTTCATATGAAGAAAGCACTGTTATGTCTTGTCATTTAAATGAGTTTTATTTCTAGCTAGATTACTTCACAAGGGATTACCTTTGAGGATATGTCAAGGCTATGTTATTGCTTGTCCCTTTCTCCCTAAATCTTGGGATACTTTTCACATTGGGATATTAAGCTGAGTACGCAAGGTTAGGGTACTATTGGATGCCTTGCCCATGGGACAATTGTGATACATGTGAGTGATGCCACACTCAATGGATCTAAGGTTAGCCTTTGTGAATTTATCTGTCTTCATCCCGTCTGTTAGCCACCATGGCTTTGGCCTTTGTGGTGCTAGCTTATCATCTTATCAATGGATAGTAGAATGGAAATGCATGCATGCTCAATTGGCATATGCATACATTGTCCTTGTAGACTTTCATCAATGTGGGTTGATCTATATTTCGATTTGTCCACCTAGTGCTCCCTCCTATTAAACACATTTCTCAAATTTTTATGCATGCTTGGTTTGTATTTGAGCTTCACTATTCATATGTAGTGCATTAGTTTTAGATTGGTGGATCTCTATTGCTTTTGGAGATCAATTGGCTTATGTACATGCTACTCTTACAACACATTCTTGGCAATGGGAGCTTTGTATTTTGTTCTTTTGTCTATAGCTATATACTCTTTAACTGTAGTTTTATGGATAGCGATGTTGGAATTCAATTTTTAGCTGGTTTGTTGAAAGGAGTAGATGCTTGGTTTGAGCACTTTAGTGCTCAAATCAATTATTGAAGACCTAGATATGGCAAGCTTTGGTTCAAAAGAAGTAAATTAGAGCATTGAAGACTAAAGGGATAAAGACCAAAGAATTTGATATAGATACTTGGGCTGATCTTGATGAGTTATGTTAGCCCATTATCATTTTGTCTTGTCAAAACAGTTTACTTTAATGTCCTTGAGATTGAGGGTGGTGCTTGGGAGTTAAGGGAGAAAATATACAATATTTATGATAAGCAAAGCCCTCCTTCACAATTGTATTAGCTTAAGAAACTCATAAATTCTTCATATGAAGAAAGCATTGTTATGTCTTCTCATTTAAATGAGTTTTATTTCTTGAGTGAGATTACTTCACATGGGAATACCTTTGAGGAGAATGTCAAGGCTATGTTATTGCTTATCACTTTCTCCCTAAATCTTGGGATACTTTTCACATTGGGATATTAAGCTGAGTACATAAGGTTAGGATACATGCATACATGCTCAATTGGCATATGCATACATTGTCCTTGTAGACCTTGATCAATGTGGGTTGATCTATATTTTGATTTGTCCACCTAGTGCTCCCTCCTATTAAGCACATTTCTCAATTTTTATGCATGCTTGGTTTGTATTTGAGCTTCACTATTCATATGTAGTACGTTAGTTTTAGATTGGTGGATCTCTATTACTTTTGGAATCTCTTATGCGCACAATTGGCTTATGTACATGCTACTTTACAACACTTTCCTTGGATGGAGTTTTGTATTTTGTTCTTTTGTCTATAGGGATATACTCTTTTATGATAGTTTTATGGATAGTAATGTTGGAATTCAATTTTCAGCTAGTTTGTTGAGAGGAGTAGACGCTTGGTTTGAGGACTTTAGTGCTTAAATCAATTATTGGAAGACCTAGATACGGCAAGCTTTGGTTCAAAAGAAGTAAATTAGAGCACTGAAGACTAAAGGGATAAAGCCCAAAGAATATAATACAGATGCTTGGGCTGATCTCTATGACTTATGTAAGTCCATTATCATTTTGTCTTTGTCAAAACAAATTACTTTAATGTCCTTGTGATTAAGGGTGGTGCTTGGGAGTTAAGGGAGAAAATATACAATATTTATGATAAGCAAAGCCCTCCTTCACAATTGTATTAGCTTAAGAAACTCATAGATCTTCATATGAAGAAAGCACTGTTATGTCTTGTCATTTAAATGAGTTTTATTTCTAGCTAGATTACTTCACAAGGGATTACCTTTGAGGAGAATGTCAAGGCTATGTTATTGCTTGTCGCTTTCTCCCTAAATCTTGGGATACTTTTCACATTGGGATATTAAGCTGAGTACGCAAGGTTAGGGTACTATTGGATGCCTTGCCCATGGGACAATTGTGATACATGTGAGTGATGCCACACTCAATGGATCTAAGGTTAGCCTTTGTGAATTTATCTGTCTTCATCCCGTCTGTTAGCCACCATGGCTTTGGCCTTTGTGGTGCTAGCTTATCATCTTATCAATGGATAGTAGAATGGAAATGCATGCATGCTCAATTGGCATATGCATACATTGTCCTTGTAGACTTTCATCAATGTGGGTTGATCTATATTTCGATTTGTCCACCTAGTGCTCCCTCCTATTAAACACATTTCTCAAATTTTTATGCATGCTTGGTTTGTATTTGAGCTTCACTATTCATATGTAGTGCATTAGTTTTAGATTGGTGGATCTCTATTGCTTTTGGAGATCAATTGGCTTATGTACATGCTACTCTTACAACACATTCTTGGCAATGGGAGCTTTGTATTTTGTTCTTTTGTCTATAGCTATATACTCTTTAACTGTAGTTTTATGGATAGCGATGTTGGAATTCAATTTTTAGCTGGTTTGTTGAAAGGAGTAGATGCTTGGTTTGAGCACTTTAGTGCTCAAATCAATTATTGGAAGACCTAGATATGGCAAGCTTTGGTTCAAAAGAAGTAAATTAGAGCATTGAAGACTAAAGGGATAAAGACCAAAGAATTTGATATAGATACTTGGGCTGATCTTGATGAGTTATGTTAGCCCATTATCATTTTGTCTTGTCAAAACAGTTTACTTTAATGTCCTTGAGATTGAGGGTGGTGCTTGGGAGTTAAGGGAGAAAATATACAATATTTATGATAAGCAAAGCCCTCCTTCACAATTGTATTAGCTTAAGAAACTCATAGATCTTCATATGAAGAAAGCATTGTTATGTCTTCTCATTTAAATGAGTTTTATTTCTAGCTAGATTACTTCACATGGGAATACCTTTGAGGAGAATGTCAAGGCTATGTTATTGCTTATCACTTTCTCCCTAAATCTTGGGATACTTTTCACATTGGGATATTAAGCTGAGTACATAAGGTTAGGATACATGCATACATGCTCAATTGGCATATGCATACATTGTCCTTGTAGACCTTGATCAATGTGGGTTGATCTATATTTTGATTTGTCCACCTAGTGCTCCCTCCTATTAAGCACATTTCTCAATTTTTATGCATGCTTGGTTTGTATTTGAGCTTCACTATTCATATGTAGTACGTTAGTTTTAGATTGGTGGATCTCTATTACTTTTGGAGATCTCTTATGCGCACAATTGGCTTATGTACATGCTACTCTCACAACACTTTCCTGGCAATGGGAGTTTTGTATTTTGTTCTTTTGTCTATAGCTATATACTCGTTTACTATAGTTTTATGGATAGTAATGTTGGAATTCAATTTTCAGCTAGTTTGTTGAGAGGAGTAGACGCTTGGTTTGAGCACTTTAGTGCTTAAATCAATTATTGGAAGACCTAGATACGGCAAGCTTTGGTTCAAAAGAAGTAAATTAGAGCACTGAAGACTAAAGGGATAAAGCCCAAAGAATATAATACAGATGCTTGGGCTGATCTGATGAGTTATGTAAGTCCATTATCATTTTGTCTTTGTCAAAACAAATTACTTTAATGTCCTTGTGATTAAGGGTGGTGCTTGGGAGTTAAGGGAGAAAATATACAATATTTATGATAAGCAAAGCCCTCCTTCACAATTGTATTAGCTTAAGAAACTCATAGATCTTCATATGAAGAAAGCACTGTTATGTCTTGTCATTTAAATGAGTTTTATTTCTAGCTAGATTACTTCACAAGGGATTACCTTTGAGGAGAATGTCAAGGCTATGTTATTGCTTGTCGCTTTCTCCCTAAATCTTGGGATACTTTTCACATTGGGATATTAAGCTGAGTACGCAAGGTTAGGGTACTATTGGATGCCTTGCCCATGGGACAATTGTGATACATGTGAGTGATGCCACACTCAATGGATCTAAGGTTAGCCTTTGTGAATTTATCTGTCTTCATCCCGTCTGTTAGCCACCATGGCTTTGGCCTTTGTGGTGCTAGCTTATCATCTTATCAATGGATAGTAGAATGGAAATGCATGCATGCTCAATTGGCATATGCATACATTGTCCTTGTAGACTTTCATCAATGTGGGTTGATCTATATTTCGATTTGTCCACCTAGTGCTCCCTCCTATTAAACACATTTCTCAAATTTTTATGCATGCTTGGTTTGTATTTGAGCTTCACTATTCATATGTAGTGCATTAGTTTTAGATTGGTGGATCTCTATTGCTTTTGGAGATCAATTGGCTTATGTACATGCTACTCTTACAACACATTCTTGGCAATGGGAGCTTTGTATTTTGTTCTTTTGTCTATAGCTATATACTCTTTAACTGTAGTTTTATGGATAGCGATGTTGGAATTCAATTTTTAGCTGGTTTGTTGAAAGGAGTAGATGCTTGGTTTGAGCACTTTAGTGCTCAAATCAATTATTGGAAGACCTAGATATGGCAAGCTTTGGTTCAAAAGAAGTAAATTAGAGCATTGAAGACTAAAGGGATAAAGACCAAAGAATTTGATATAGATACTTGGGCTGATCTTGATGAGTTATGTTAGCCCATTATCATTTTGTCTTGTCAAAACAGTTTACTTTAATGTCCTTGAGATTGAGGGTGGTGCTTGGGAGTTAAGGGAGAAAATATACAATATTTATGATAAGCAAAGCCCTCCTTCACAATTGTATTAGCTTAAGAAACTCATAGATCTTCATATGAAGAAAGCATTGTTATGTCTTCTCATTTAAATGAGTTTTATTTCTAGCTAGATTACTTCACATGGGAATACCTTTGAGGAGAATGTCAAGGCTATGTTATTGCTTATCACTTTCTCCCTAAATCTTGGGATACTTTTCACATTGGGATATTAAGCTGAGTACATAAGGTTAGGATACATGCATACATGCTCAATTGGCATATGCATACATTGTCCTTGTAGACCTTGATCAATGTGGGTTGATCTATATTTTGATTTGTCCACCTAGTGCTCCCTCCTATTAAGCACATTTCTCAATTTTTATGCATGCTTGGTTTGTATTTGAGCGTCACTATTCATATGTAGTACGTTAGTTTTAGATTGGTGGATCTCTATTACTTTTGGAGATCTCTTATGCGCACAATTGGCTTATGTACATGCTACTCTCACAACACTTTCCTGGCAATGGGAGTTTTGTATTTTGTTCTTTTGTCTATAGCTATATACTCGTTTACTATAGTTTTATGGATAGTAATGTTGGAATTCAATTTTCAGCTAGTTTGTTGAGAGGAGTAGACGCTTGGTTTGAGCACTTTAGTGCTTAAATCAATTATTGGAAGACCTAGATACGGCAAGCTTTGGTTCAAAAGAAGTAAATTAGAGCACTGAAGACTAAAGGGATAAAGCCCAAAGAATATAATACAGATGCTTGGGCTGATCTTGATGAGTTATGTAAGTCCATTATCATTTTGTCTTTGTCAAAACAAATTACTTTAATGTCCTTGTGATTAAGGGTGGTGCTTGGGAGTTAAGGGAGAAAATATACAATATTTATGATAAGCAAAGCCCTCCTTCACAATTGTATTAGCTTAAGAAACTCATAGATCTTCATATGAAGAAAGCACTGTTATGTCTTGTCATTTAAATGAGTTTTATTTCTAGCTAGATTACTTCACAAGGGATTACCTTTGAGGAGAATGTCAAGGCTATGTTATTGCTTGTCGCTTTCTCCCTAAATCTTGTGATACTTTTCACATTGGGATATTAAGCTGAGTACGCAAGGTTAGGGTACTATTGGATGCCTTGCCCATGGGACAATTGTGATACATGTGAGTGATGCCACACTCAATGGATCTAAGGTTAGCCTTTGTGAATTTATCTGTCTTCATCCCGTCTGTTAGCCACCATGGCTTTGGCCTTTGTGGTGCTAGCTTATCATCTTATCAATGGATAGTAGAATGGAAATGCATGCATGCTCAATTGGCATATGCATACATTGTCCTTGTAGACTTTCATCAATGTGGGTTGATCTATATTTCGATTTGTCCACCTAGTGCTCCCTCCTATTAAACACATTTCTCAAATTTTTATGCATGCTTGGTTTGTATTTGAGCTTCACTATTCATATGTAGTGCATTAGTTTTAGATTGGTGGATCTCTATTGCTTTTGGAGATCAATTGGCTTATGTACATGCTACTCTTACAACACATTCTTGGCAATGGGAGCTTTGTATTTTGTTCTTTTGTCTATAGCTATATACTCTTTAACTGTAGTTTTATGGATAGCGATGTTGGAATTCAATTTTTAGCTGGTTTGTTGAAAGGAGTAGATGCTTGGTTTGAGCACTTTAGTGCTCAAATCAATTATTGGAAGACCTAGATATGGCAAGCTTTGGTTCAAAAGAAGTAAATTAGAGCATTGAAGACTAAAGGGATAAAGACCAAAGAATTTGATATAGATACTTGGGCTGATCTTGATGAGTTATGTTAGCCCATTATCATTTTGTCTTGTCAAAACAGTTTACTTTAATGTCCTTGAGATTGAGCGTGGTGCTTGGGAGTTAAGGGAGAAAATATACAATATTTATGATAAGCAAAGCCCTCCTTCACAATTGTATTAGCTTAAGAAACTCATAGATCTTCATATGAAGAAAGCATTGTTATGTCTTCTCATTTAAATGAGTTTTATTTCTAGCTAGATTACTTCACATGGGAATACCTTTGAGGAGAATGTCAAGGCTATGTTATCACTTTCTCCCTAAATCTTGGGATACTTTTCACATTGGGATATTAAGCTGAGTACATAAGGTTAGGATACATGCATACATGCTCAATTGGCATATGCATACATTGTCCTTGTAGACCTTGATCAATGTGGGTTGATCTATATTTTGATTTGTCCACCTAGTGCTCCCTCCTATTAAGCACATTTCTCAATTTTTATGCATGCTTGGTTTGTATTTGAGCTTCACTATTCATATGTAGTACGTTAGTTTTAGATTGGTGGATCTCTATTACTTTTGGAGATCTCTTATGCGCACAATTGGCTTATGTACATGCTACTCTCACAACACTTTCCTGGCAATGGGAGCTTTGTATTTTGTTCTTTTGTCTATAGCTATATACTCTTTTACTATAGTTTTATGGATAGTAATGTTGGAATTCAATTTTCAGCTAGTTTGTTGAGAGGAGTAGACGCTTGGTTTGAGCACTTTAGTGCTTAAATCAATTATTGGAAGACCTAGATACGGCAAGCTTTGGTTCAAAAGAAGTAAATTAGAGCACTGAAGACTAAAGGGATAAAGCCCAAAGAATATAATACAGATGCTTGGGCTGATCTTGATGAGTTATGTAAGTCCATTATCATTTTGTCTTTGTCAAAACAAATTACTTTAATGTCCTTGTGATTAAGGGTGGTGCTTGGGAGTTAAGGGAGAAAATATACAATATTTATGATAAGCAAAGCCCTCCTTCACAATTGTATTAGCTTAAGAAACTCATAGATCTTCATATGAAGAAAGCACTGTTATGTCTTGTCATTTAAATGAGTTTTATTTCTAGCTAGATTACTTCACAAGGGATTACCTTTGAGGAGAATGTCAAGGCTATGTTATTGCTTGTCGCTTTCTCCCTAAATCTTGGGATACTTTTCACATTGGGATATTAAGCTGAGTACGCAAGGTTAGGGTACTATTGGATGCCTTGCCCATGGGACAATTGTGATACATGTGAGTGATGCCACACTCAATGGATCTAAGGTTAGCCTTTGTGAATTTATCTGTCTTCATCCCGTCTGTTAGCCACCATGGCTTTGGCCTTTGTGGTGCTAGCTTATCATCTTATCAATGGATAGTAGAATGGAAATGCATGCATGCTCAATTGGCATATGCATACATTGTCCTTGTAGACTTTCATCAATGTGGGTTGATCTATATTTCGATCTGTCCACCTAGTGCTCCCTCCTATTAAACACATTTCTCAAATTTTTATGCATGCTTGGTTTGTATTTGAGCTTCACTATTCATATGTAGTGCATTAGTTTTAGATTGGTGGATCTCTATTGCTTTTGGAGATCAATTGGCTTATGTACATGCTACTCTTACAACACATTCTTGGCAATGGGAGCTTTGTATTTTGTTCTTTTGTCTATAGCTATATACTCTTTAACTGTAGTTTTATGGATAGCGATGTTGGAATTCAATTTTTAGCTGGTTTGTTGAAAGGAGTAGATGCTTGGTTTGAGCACTTTAGTGCTCAAATCAATTATTCGAAGACCTAGATATGGCAAGCTTTGGTTCAAAAGAAGTAAATTAGAGCATTGAAGACTAAAGGGATAAAGACCAAAGAATTTGATATAGATACTTGGGCTGATCTTGATGAGTTATGTTAGCCCATTATCATTTTGTCTTGTCAAAACAGTTTACTTTAATGTCCTTGAGATTGAGGGTGGTGCTTGGGAGTTAAGGGAGAAAATATACAATATTTATGATAAGCAAAGCCCTCCTTCACAATTGTATTAGCTTAAGAAACTCATAGATCTTCATATGAAGAAAGCATTGTTATGTCTTCTCATTTAAATGAGTTTTATTTCTAGCTAGATTACTTCACATGGGAATACCTTTGAGGAGAATGTCAAGGCTATGTTATTGCTTATCACTTTCTCCCTAAATCTTGGGATACTTTTCACATTGGGATATTAAGCTGAGTACATAAGGTTAGGATACATGCATACATGCTCAATTGGCATATGCATACATTGTCCTTGTAGACCTTGATCAATGTGGGTTGATCTATATTTTGATTTGTCCACCTAGTGCTCCCTCCTATTAAGCACATTTCTCAATTTTTATGCATGCTTGGTTTGTATTTGAGCGTCACTATTCATATGTAGTACGTTAGTTTTAGATTGGTGGATCTCTATTACTTTTGGAGATCTCTTATGCGCACAATTGGCTTATGTACATGCTACTCTCACAACACTTTCCTGGCAATGGGAGTTTTGTATTTTGTTCTTTTGTCTATAGCTATATACTCGTTTACTATAGTTTTATGGATAGTAATGTTGGAATTCAATTTTCAGCTAGTTTGTTGAGAGGAGTAGACGCTTGGTTTGAGCACTTTAGTGCTTAAATCAATTATTGGAAGACCTAGATACGGCAAGCTTTGGTTCAAAAGAAGTAAATTAGAGCACTGAAGACTAAAGGGATAAAGCCCAAAGAATATAATACAGATGCTTGGGCTGATCTTGATGAGTTATGTAAGTCCATTATCATTTTGTCTTTGTCAAAACAAATTACTTTAATGTCCTTGTGATTAAGGGTGGTGCTTGGGAGTTAAGGGAGAAAATATACAATATTTATGATAAGCAAAGCCCTCCTTCACAATTGTATTAGCTTAAGAAACTCATAGATCTTCATATGAAGAAAGCACTGTTATGTCTTGTCATTTAAATGAGTTTTATTTCTAGCTAGATTACTTCACAAGGGATTACCTTTGAGGAGAATGTCAAGGCTATGTTATTGCTTGTCGCTTTCTCCCTAAATCTTGTGATACTTTTCACATTGGGATATTAAGCTGAGTACGCAAGGTTAGGGTACTATTGGATGCCTTGCCCATGGGACAATTGTGATACATGTGAGTGATGCCACACTCAATGGATCTAAGGTTAGCCTTTGTGAATTTATATGTCTTCATCCCGTCTGTTAGCCACCATGGCTTTGGCCTTTGTGGTGCTAGCTTATCATCTTATCAATGGATAGTAGAATGGAAATGCATGCATGCTCAATTGGCATATGCATACATTGTCCTTGTAGACTTTCATCAATGTGGGTTGATCTATATTTCGATTTGTCCACCTAGTGCTCCCTCCTATTAAACACATTTCTCAAATTTTTATGCATGCTTGGTTTGTATTTGAGCTTCACTATTCATATGTAGTGCATTAGTTTTAGATTGGTGGATCTCTATTGCTTTTGGAGATCAATTGGCTTATGTACATGCTACTCTTACAACACATTCTTGGCAATGGGAGCTTTGTATTTTGTTCTTTTGTCTATAGCTATATACTCTTTAACTGTAGTTTTATGGATAGCGATGTTGGAATTCAATTTTTAGCTGGTTTGTTGAAAGGAGTAGATGCTTGGTTTGAGCACTTTAGTGCTCAAATCAATTATTGGAAGACCTAGATATGGCAAGCTTTGGTTCAAAAGAAGTAAATTAGAGCATTGAAGACTAAAGGGATAAAGACCAAAGAATTTGATATAGATACTTGGGCTGATCTTGATGAGTTATGTTAGCCCATTATCATTTTGTCTTGTCAAAACAGTTTACTTTAATGTCCTTGAGATTGAGCGTGGTGCTTGGGAGTTAAGGGAGAAAATATACAATATTTATGATAAGCAAAGCCCTCCTTCACAATTGTATTAGCTTAAGAAACTCATAGATCTTCATATGAAGAAAGCATTGTTATGTCTTCTCATTTAAATGAGTTTTATTTCTAGCTAGATTACTTCACATGGGAATACCTTTGAGGAGAATGTCAAGGCTATGTTATCACTTTCTCCCTAAATCTTGGGATACTTTTCACATTGGGATATTAAGCTGAGTACATAAGGTTAGGATACATGCATACATGCTCAATTGGCATATGCATACATTGTCCTTGTAGACCTTGATCAATGTGGGTTGATCTATATTTTGATTTGTCCACCTAGTGCTCCCTCCTATTAAGCACATTTCTCAATTTTTATGCATGCTTGGTTTGTATTTGAGCTTCACTATTCATATGTAGTACGTTAGTTTTAGATTGGTGGATCTCTATTACTTTTGGAGATCTCTTATGCGCACAATTGGCTTATGTACATGCTACTCTCACAACACTTTCCTGGCAATGGGAGCTTTGTATTTTGTTCTTTTGTCTATAGCTATATACTCTTTTACTATAGTTTTATGGATAGTAATGTTGGAATTCAATTTTCAGCTAGTTTGTTGAGAGGAGTAGACGCTTGGTTTGAGCACTTTAGTGCTTAAATCAATTATTGGAAGACCTAGATACGGCAAGCTTTTGTTCAAAAGAAGTAAATTAGAGCACTGAAGACTAAAGGGATAAAGCCCAAAGAATATAATACAGATGCTTGGGCTGATCTTGATGAGTTATGTAAGTCCATTATCATTTTGTCTTTGTCAAAACAAATTACTTTAATGTCCTTGTGATTAAGGGTGGTGCTTGGGAGTTAAGGGAGAAAATATACAATATTTATGATAAGCAAAGCCCTCCTTCACAATTGTATTAGCTTAAGAAACTCATAGATCTTCATATGAAGAAAGCACTGTTATGTCTTGTCATTTAAATGAGTTTTATTTCTAGCTAGATTACTTCACAAGGGATTACCTTTGAGGAGAATGTCAAGGCTATGTTATTGCTTGTCGCTTTCTCCCTAAATCTTGGGATACTTTTCACATTGGGATATTAAGCTGAGTACGCAAGGTTAGGGTACTATTGGATGCCTTGCCCATGGGACAATTGTGATACATGTGAGTGATGCCACACTCAATGGATCTAAGGTTAGCCTTTGTGAATTTATCTGTCTTCATCCCGTCTGTTAGCCACCATGGCTTTGGCCTTTGTGGTGCTAGCTTATCATCTTATCAATGGATAGTAGAATGGAAATGCATGCATGCTCAATTGGCATATGCATACATTGTCCTTGTAGACTTTCATCAATGTGGGTTGATCTATATTTCGATTTGTCCACCTAGTGCTCCCTCCTATTAAACACATTTCTCAAATTTTTATGCATGCTTGGTTTGTATTTGAGCTTCACTATTCATATGTAGTGCATTAGTTTTAGATTGGTGGATCTCTATTGCTTTTGGAGATCAATTGGCTTATGTACATGCTACTCTTACAACACATTCTTGGCAATGGGAGCTTTGTATTTTGTTCTTTTGTCTATAGCTATATACTCTTTAACTGTAGTTTTATGGATAGCGATGTTGGAATTCAATTTTTAGCTGGTTTGTTGAAAGGAGTAGATGCTTGGTTTGAGCACTTTAGTGCTCAAATCAATTATTCGAAGACCTAGATATGGCAAGCTTTGGTTCAAAAGAAGTAAATTAGAGCATTGAAGACTAAAGGGATAAAGACCAAAGAATTTGATATAGATACTTGGGCTGATCTTGATGAGTTATGTTAGCCCATTATCATTTTGTCTTGTCAAAACAGTTTACTTTAATGTCCTTGAGATTGAGGGTGGTGCTTGGGAGTTAAGGGAGAAAATATACAATATTTATGATAAGCAAAGCCCTCCTTCACAATTGTATTAGCTTAAGAAACTCATAGATCTTCATATGAAGAAAGCATTGTTATGTCTTCTCATTTAAATGAGTTTTATTTCTAGCTAGATTACTTCACATGGGAATACCTTTGAGGAGAATGTCAAGGCTATGTTATCACTTTCTCCCTAAATCTTGGGATACTTTTCACATTGGGATATTAAGCTGAGTACATAAGGTTAGGATACATGCATACATGCTCAATTGGCATATGCATACATTGTCCTTGTAGACCTTGATCAATGTGGGTTGATCTATATTTTGATTTGTCCACCTAGTGCTCCCTCCTATTAAGCACATTTCTCAATTTTTATGCATGCTTGGTTTGTATTTGAGCTTCACTATTCATATGTAGTACGTTAGTTTTAGATTGGTGGATCTCTATTACTTTTGGAGATCTCTTATGCGCACAATTGGCTTATGTACATGCTACTCTCACAACACTTTCCTGGCAATGGGAGCTTTGTATTTTGTTCTTTTGTCTATAGCTATATACTCTTTTACTATAGTTTTATGGATAGTAATGTTGGAATTCAATTTTCAGCTAGTTTGTTGAGAGGAGTAGACGCTTGGTTTGAGCACTTTAGTGCTTAAATCAATTATTGGAAGACCTAGATACGGCAAGCTTTGGTTCAAAAGAAGTAAATTAGAGCACTGAAGACTAAAGGGATAAAGCCCAAAGAATATAATACAGATGCTTGGGCTGATCTGGATGAGTTATGTAAGTCCATTATCATTTTGTCTTTGTCAAAACAAATTACTTTAATGTCCTTGTGATTAAGGGTGGTGCTTGGGAGTTAAGGGAGAAAATATACAATATTTATGATAAGCAAAGCCCTCCTTCACAATTGTATTAGCTTAAGAAACTCATAGATCTTCATATGAAGAAAGCACTGTTATGTCTTGTCATTTAAATGAGTTTTATTTCTAGCTAGATTACTTCACAAGGGATTACCTTTGAGGAGAATGTCAAGGCTATGTTATTGCTTGTCGCTTTCTCCCTAAATCTTGGGATACTTTTCACATTGGGATATTAAGCTGAGTACGCAAGGTTAGGGTACTATTGGATGCCTTGCCCATGGGACAATTGTGATACATGTGAGTGATGCCACACTCAATGGATCTAAGGTTAGCCTTTGTGAATTTATCTGTCTTCATCCCGTCTGTTAGCCACCATGGCTTTGGCCTTTGTGGTGCTAGTTTATCATCTTATCAATGGATAGTAGAATGGAAATGCATGCATGCTCAATTGGCATATGCATACATTGTCCTTGTAGACTTTCATCAATGTGGGTTGATCTATATTTCGATTTATCCACCTACTGCTCCCTCCTATTAAACACATTTCTCAAATTTTTATGCATGCTTGGTTTGTATTTGAGCTTCACTATTCATATGTAGTGCATTAGTTTTAGATTGGTGGATCTCTATTGCTTTTGGAGATCAATTGGCTTATGTACATGCTACTCTTACAACACATTCTTGGCAATGGGAGCTTTGTATTTTGTTCTTTTGTCTATAGCTATATACTCTTTAACTGTAGTTTTATGGATAGCGATGTTGGAATTCAATTTTTAGCTGGTTTGTTGAAAGGAGTAGATGCTTGGTTTGAGCACTTTAGTGCTCAAATCAATTATTCGAAGACCTAGATATGGCAAGCTTTGGTTCAAAAGAAGTAAATTAGAGCATTGAAGACTAAAGGGATAAAGACCAAGGAATTTGATATAGATACTTGGGCTGATCTTGATGAGTTATGTTAGCCCATTATCATTTTGTCTTGTCAAAACAGTTTACTTTAATGTCCTTGAGATTGAGGGTGGTGCTTGGGAGTTAAGGGAGAAAATATACAATATTTATGATAAGCAAAGCCCTCCTTCACAATTGTATTAGCTTAAGAAACTCATAGATCTTCATATGAAGAAAGCATTGTTATGTCTTCTCATTTAAATGAGTTTTATTTCTAGCTAGATTACTTCACATGGGAATACCTTTGAGGAGAATGTCAAGGCTATGTTATTGCTTATCACTTTCTCCCTAAATCTTGGGATACTTTTCACATTGGGATATTAAGCTGAGTACATAAGGTTAGGATACATGCATACATGCTCAATTGGCATATGCATACATTGTCCTTGTAGACCTTGATCAATGTGGGTTGATCTATATTTTGATTTGTCCACCTAGTGCTCCCTCCTATTAAGCACATTTCTCAATTTTTATGCATGCTTGGTTTGTATTTGAGCTTCATTATTCATATGTAGTACGTTAGTTTTAGATTGGTGGATCTCTATTACTTTTGGAGATCTCTTATGCGCACAATTGGCTTATGTACATGATACTCATACAACACTTTCCTAGCAATGGGAGCTTTGTATTTTGTTCTTTTGTCTATAGCTATATACTCTTTTATTGTAGTTTTATGGATAGTGATGTTGGAATTCAATTTTCAGCTAGTTTGTTGAAAGGAGTAGACGCTTGGTTTGAGTACTTTAGTGCTCAAATCAATTATTGGAAGACCTAGATATGGCAAGCTTTGGTTCAAAAGAAGTAAATTAGAGCATTGAAGACTAAAGGGATAAAGCCCAAAGAATTTGATACAGATGCTTGGGCTGATCTTGATGAGTTATGTAAGTCCATTATCATTTTGTCTTTGTTAAAACAATTTACTTTAATGTCCTTGAGATTGAGAGTGGTGCTTGGGAGCTAAGGGAGAAAATATACAATATTTATGATAAGCAAAGCCCTCCCTCCAAATTGTATTAGCTTAAGAATCTCATAGATCTTCATATGAAGAAAGCATTGTTATGTCTTGTCATGTAAATGAGTTTTATTTCTAGCTAGATTACTTCACAAGGGAATACCTTTGAGGAGAATGTCAAGGCTATGTTATTGCGTCACTTTCTCCCTAAATCTTGGGATACTTTTCACATTGGGATATTAAGCTGAGTAGCCAAGGTTAGGGTACTACTAGATGCCTTGCCCATGGGACAATTGTGATACATGTGAGTGATGCCACACTCAATGGATCTAAGGTTAGCTTTTGTGAATTTATCTCTCTTCATCCCATTTGCTAGCCACCATGGCTTTGGCCTTTGTGGTGCTAGCTTATCATCTTATCAATGGATAGTAGAATGGAAATGCATACATGCTCAATTGGCATATGCATACATTGTCCTTGTAAACTTTGATCAATGTGGGTTGATCTATATTTTGATTTGTCCACCTAGTGCTCCCTCCTATTAAACACATTTCTCAATTTTTATGCATGCTTGGTTTGTATTTGAGCTTCACTATTCATATGTAGTACGTTAGTTTTAGATTGGTGGATCTCTATTGCTTTTGGAGATCTCTTATGCGCACAATTGGCTTATGTACATGATACTCTGACAACACTTTCCTAGCAATGGGAGCTTTGTATTTTGTTCTTTTGTCTATAGCTATATACTCTATTATTGTAGTTTTATGGATAGTGATGTTGGAATTCAATTTTTAGCTAGTTTGTTGAAAGGAGTAGATGCTTGGTTTGAGCACTTTAGTGCTCAAATCAATTATTGGAAGACCTAGATATGGCAAGCTTTGGTTCAAAAGAAGTAAATTAGAGCATTGAAGACTAAAGGGATAAAGACCAAAGAATTTGATATAGATACTTGGGCTGATCTTGATGAGTTATGTTAGCCCATTATCATTTTGTCTTGTCAAAACAGTTTACTTTAATGTCCTTGAGATTGAGGGTGGTGCTTGGGAGTTAAGGGAGAAAATATGCAATATTTATGATAAGCAAAGCCCTCCTTCACAATTGTATTAGCTTAAGAAACTCATAGATCTTCATATGAAGAAAGCATTGTTATGTCTTCTCATTTAAATGAGTTTTATTTCTAGCTAGATTACTTCACATGGGAATACCTTTGAGGAGAATGTCAAGCTATGTTATTGCTTGTCACTTTCTCCCTAAATCTTGGGATACTTTTCACATTGGGATATTAAGCTGAGTACACAAGGTTAGGGTGCTTCTAGATGCCTTGCCCATGGGACAATTGTGATACATGTGAGTGATGCCACACTCAATGGATCTAAGGTTAGCCTTTGTGAATTTATATGTCTTCATCCCATCTGCTAGCCACCATGGCTTTGGCCTTTGTGGTGCTAGCTTATCATCTTATCAATGGATAGTAGAATGGAAATGCATACATGCTCAATTATCATATGCGTACATTATCCTTGTAGACTTTGATCAATGTGGGTTGATCTATATTTCGATTTGTCCACCTAGTGCTCCCTCCTATTAAACACATTTGTCAATTTTTTATGCATGCTTGGTTTGTATTTGCGCTTCACTATTTATATGTGGTACGTTAGTTGTAGATTGGTGGATCTCTATTGCTTTTGGAGATCTCTTATGCACACAATTGGCTTATGTACATGATACTCTTACAACACTTCCCTAGCAATGGGAGCTTTGTATTTTGTTCTTTTGTCTATAGCTATATACTCTTTTATTGTAGTTTTATGGATAGTGATGTGGGAATTCAATTTTCAACTAGTTTGTTGAGAGGAGTAGACGCTCAAATCAATTATTGGAAGACCTAGATATGGCAAGCTTTGGTTCAAAAGAAGTAAATCAGAGCATTGAAGACTAAAGGGATAAAGCCCAAAGAATTTGATACACATGCTTGGGCCGATCTTGATGAGTTATGTAAGTCCATTATCATTTTGTCTTTGTCAAAACAGTTTACTTTAATGTCCTTGAGATTGAGGGTGGTGCGCGAGTTAAGGGAGAAAATATACAAGATTTATGATAAGCAAAGCCCTCCTTCACACATTTTATTGAACCAAAGCTTCACTAAAGAAGTCTATCCAACATCCCGATTTTTTTACTTTTCCAAGACATAAGTAGTGTCACCATGCTTTTACCTATAGCATTCCAAAATGGAAACCCCCCTCCCCTCCCCTAACATAATCGATAATGTAAGTTGAAATATTAAGAGTGAACACAATCCCCTCCTCCCCTTACATAACAACATATTTGCTTCATTTTGTATGGTGGTCTTTTCTTGATAGTATTAGAAGTTGCATTGGAGCTCTTAGTAACTTTGGTTTCCTTAAATAAGGAGAATTTCTCATGTGTCATATGCTTTTCCTCTTATCCCTTTAGTAGCCTATTAAGAACTTCCTTACTATCCTCACTAAGGCTTTCTTTTGACTCAAAGATAAGTCTATTGCTCTTCCTTTGGGGGTTGGCAAGGTTGTCTTTGTTGAATATTGTGATTATCTTGACACCTGATTAGGGTCAAGCATATTTGATGTGCTTTATAGGCCACTTCACATTTTGTAGTGAGCTTGAAATTTCTCCCCAAGGACTTCCCTTCCTATATTATCTCAAATTAGAAGCACATCAAACATGATGGGCAAGCTTTCATTTTCCAAGGCCATCAAGGCTTTCCATTTTCCTAGGAGTGAATATGGAGAACCCCTATATGGATTGATTATTGCATCTATTGGTATAGGTTTGAGCTAGTTGATTACAATCCATGGATCATAGGTAAGGATACTATAATCGGCTCCTGAGTCAATGAGAGCCTCAATAGCATGCTCATGTTTTGAAACTAGCTTGACCCCGAGATAGGCACGTGGATGAGCTCTTTGTCTTCGGGGTTGATGGTTATAACCTTGATCGTTCAAATTTTGATTTTAGGATGTCTAGTGTTAAGGGCACAATGTTCTTGATTTTTTGGGCAATGGTTTGAGATATGCCTGGGTTGGTGGCAATTTCAACACTCAATTGTTTTTTCTTGAGTAGTTCATTCCCTTTTCTCTTGTGCTTCTTAGCATCATGGTTGGAACAACTCTTCATCACATATGTAACAATTTGTGTATTCATCATCATCGATATATTTGTTTTATCTGATGGGCAGGAGGGTCGCTAGGGGGGTATTTATGATGGGGGCAAGGGGCTTGGCTATTCCTAATGGATTGATTTTAACTTTAAGAGCAATAGGTCCTTAATTGGGTGGGGTTAGTAAAGCTACATGTGAAACTTTTTGGGGTTGTCAATGAGAATCAAGATTGCGGTTAAATTGCTAATAATCAAAATTTGGATTAGGGCTTATAAGTTTTTGAGGAGTTGTATAGCAAGTAGTTTTATACCTAAAGCATCCACATTTAGTGCATGCATGCTAGGTGTGAGCACTTCGAGGAGAGATGATCTCTACTACAATGCATGCATTGTATGTTTTGACAATAAGGTTGGGGTAGCCTCAAGGTTTCAACCATCTTCAAGAGATCTTGATGTTGCTTCTTTATGATTGCCATAAGGTCTTGCATGTCATTCATCTCAACTTTGTCTCAACTCAATTGAGAATCATATGAGATACATGTGGCTCTCTTGTCCCCCTACTTGTTTCCTTGTGTAGATCATCAATGCGGATAGCCTCATCTAATACATCCTTGATGCTAGAGGAATAAGGATGTGAGTTTCCCACCATGGTCTTGTAACTTTCATCATAGATGCCCTTAATAGCCTTGGTAGTGAGTCATTCAACAACAATTGGAATTCACTGAAATAGGGTCCTCATTTTGAGACATATTCTTACATGCTCTCCTATTCTTGTTGTTTAGTATTAATTATCTAGATGATAATATTATGATAGTAACTAATTTCTATGAAATGCTTTTGATAAAGAGATCCTCCTTGAGCAACATGAATGAGGCTTTTTTGGTGGTAGCAAGCCCAATGAGCCAAGTTTGTCCCTTTTCTTCCATGCTATATTCAAATGCATGCCCTTGCTTAGCATCTCCTATAATGTCGTTTGCTTTATAGACTTGCTCGAAGTGTTCAACACTATACATTCATGCCTAATCCCTAATATTTGTCCAATTACTTGGCCATAAGAGGGATCTTTGCTCAATCCTTAGTTCATGGTGCATTTCCCATCTTGGTCAAGAGGGTTTGAGTGATGTGAATTCTAACTTAAAGCATGTCTATGAATAGGCATCACTACACAAACAAACCTTGAGAGGAATCTATGACTTTGCTATTCAACAATATCCTTTGGATGCTTATCATGTCTGCTTGGATGGTTGCAAGGTGCTATATTGTATTGCTGTTGATGACCATCAATTAATTAAGAGTGTTTGTATCTTGACTCTAGAGCCCTATGAACATTCTTTCCATGGCCTCAGGGATCATGCTCAAGACATAAAAGTTAACAACATGTTGGAAGGTTTCAATGGTATTCTAGAAGCCATCTAAGGCTCCTATTGAGTTTTTGATTCTTTTCATTGTACTAAGTACGGTGCCCTTAGTCTCTATGCTGACTAGTTCAATGACTTGGTTTATGTGATTGTGAACAAGGATGTTCTCTATATCAATTGGTCTACTGGGATTGCGATCTCTACTTTTTGTGGGAGTTGGAAGCTCAAGTTTGCTTCTCAAGCACATGCACCTATGCTAGGTTTAGGTTCTCTCTAGTTAGTTTGGGTGTTTGGTATTTTGGTCTATCATTTTGTTCTCTAAAACTTGTTGTTTGTTGCCCACTCTATTTTCTATGGCTTTCCCCAATGATTTTCTATTGACTTCTTAAACAACATTTCTAAATTTTGAATTGTGTTCAAGTGCATTTAAGTACACTATGCGCATGAGCAGGCTCTCTTTCTTTTCAAACAATTTGTGAATTCACAACTTTACATAGCTTTCAAACAATCAGGATGCAAGTCAATGTTGTTTCTTTTTTTTTCTTTCCCATCTCAATGGGTTTGGTTGGTTTTTGATAGAAATTTCACTTTTGGTTATTGTAATTCCTCTCTTTGGTTTTTGCTCAATATCCAAAGCATCACCTTTCTTGATTTCATGTGTCCCTTCTCATTAGTTTATGCTTTTGAGCTCGCATTCACTGATTTTGTGCAAGGGGTGCATGTGTGCACGAAGGTGTGCACATGCCTATGTACACTAGGGTTGTGGCTAGTCAAGGGTCCATGGAAGTGTAACAATGCACATGTTGATGTTTATGTGTGTGGGGTTTGTGTATTTGAGAGGTGCACAAGTGCACATGCACTTGTGCACTAGGCTATGTATGGGAGTTGAATCTATAGTGCACTAGATGTGTGGATGTAGGTGCCACGTGCTACTTGTAGTGTGCTAACATGTTGGTTGGATTGTGCTAGGTGCTTTGTGCAAAGGGTTTTTATGATTAAGGCATTGGCACATATGCATGTATGCGCTAGTCTACATGCACTAAACTAAATGGTAGTGGATGCATGAGTCAAGTGTGCCTATATGCATGTGAATGAGCATTATGCAATGGTTAGTGTGCACAGGAGGGCGCACTACGACAAGTGTATGGGGATCATAGTGTACTAGTGCATGTGTGCAAGGATAGTGCACTAAGGTTCTCTGCTAGTGCGCTAGTACATTAGTGTAGTCCACCTATAGTAGCGTGTCTTGCTATGGGTGAGTTGTGATGGTTAAGTGGACAAAGTGCACATCAAGCATGCACTAGACTATGTATGCAAGAGAAGTGCCCAAAATAGTATGCAGAAGTGGTGCATTGTGGACAAATTGTGTTTACGTATGCATGGCCTAGTGCACTAGGGGTATACTAGTGCATGAGTGGGGGATTTGTGCACTAAGGGTGTACTAGTGCATGCGTCGGGTGCTAGTGTGCAACAAAATGAGTATTATAATGTGGGGGATTTGTGCACTAGGGGTTTACTAGTGCACATATCGAGTGCTAGTGTGCAACAAAATGAGTATTATAATGTGGTCAAGTGCACATGTGGATTACAAAATGCAAGGGTATGGGTTGAAGTGCAAAGGTGTGCACCTAAGGGTGCGCACAATGGAGACTATACTAGCTAAGTGTAGGATAGTGCACTAGTGCACGTGTGCACATGTGCACTATATTGTGTACGAGATATGTTTGCACATGTACACAATGCACTATGATGTAGGAATGTGTATACTAGGAGTGAATTAGAATTCCAGGTGGACTATGCCTTAGGCTATGCACATAGATGTGCACTAGAATATGTGCACTAAGGTAGTGTAAGCTAAGTGCACTAGTGCATTGGTGCACATGTATGCAATGTGCAAGCAAGGTGCACACATGATGTAAGGGATGGTTCTAGTGCATGTGTGTTCTAGTGTATGGGCTAGGCGAGGTGTTCCTAAATGGATCATAGTGCCTATTGGGAGTGCACTACCATGAGAGCATCTAAGACATAATGTATAGGACACACGCCTATTAGCCTTTGTGTATGAAACTTATTGGCAGCAAGGCCATGTGCACAAATGTGCAAGTGTTAGAAACTATGTGTAGTGCAATGCAGGGTTCCTTTATACAAGTGAGGCTAAGGGTGTTAACGTCTAGGTGAAGTGTTGTGCAAGGATGGTATGCAAGGTTTTGTTTTAAGTATATGCATGATAGGTTGCCTATGGGGGGGTGGGTGCACTTGTGTGCACCATGCAAGGGAGTTGGACATAGTGCACTAGTGCACATGTAGTGTGCAAGGATGACGTGCATTAAGGTATGTGAACTAGGTGCACTAGTAAGCAACATTGTCAATGTATCTTAGGGCATGGGGCTAGTGCATGTGTGCATTAGGGTCTAGACTAAGGATCGTTATGTGTGTTGGGCTAGGTGCAAGGATGGTGTGGATGGTGCACGTGCACTAGGGACACTAATACACAGTGGGTACAAGTGCACTTGCACTAGTGCATAATGCATTAAGGTGGATGTGAGGTGTAAGGCTAACTTAGCAATAAGGTGTGTGCATTGAGATGTAGGGGTATGTGCACAGTGGTGTGCATAGGGTGTGTTGATGCATATGCACTAAGGTGCAAAGGCATGTGTGTGAGGGTGATACATGCACTAATGGTTGGTACACTAGTGCATAGTGATGAGTGGCTCACTAGGGTTAGTAGTGCACTAGGGTAGTACACTAGAGCAATGCATTAGTGTAGTGCACTGTGCAAGGATGCGGTAGTGCACAAGGTGTGTGCACTAGGGTACACTGGTGCACTTAAGGTATTACACAATGCATGTAGGTGCAATGCACTAGGGGTGTACTAGGGGTGCACACAAGGTTAGATGGATGCATAAGGCTTAGTGCATAGGGCATAGTGTACAACATTGTGCACTTGTCTTGACATTAAAGGGGGTTGACCTTAGTATAATGTTGTGGGCGTGGGATGTACACTAGTGGACTAGTGCATATGCATGTGCACTATGGTGTGGTGCAATGCACTAGGGTGTAGTGCACAAGGTAGATATACTAGTGCACTTACATGCTAACCATTGCAAAGAGTGTGGTGTAGTTAATGGCATGAAGGGTTGTAATTATTAAGTATATGATAGATGAATAATCACAAAAAAAGAAAAACTTCCCATTGTGACATGGTTCCATTAAAGATTCCCATTGTTCCTCCTTTTACTCCTCCTCCACCTTTGCTGCATACAAGGAGGGTGTGCACAGAGAGAGAGAGAGAGAGAGAGAGAGAGAGAGAGAGAGAGAGAGAGAGAGAGAGAGAGAGAGAGAGAGAGAGAGAGAGAGAGAGAGAGAGAGAGAGAGAGAGAGAGAGAGAGAGAGAGAGAGAGAGAGAGAGAGAGAGACACTATGTGTGTGTGTGTGTTGGGGGGGTTCCATTTAAGTTAAGTAACCACCACGCCTTTGTTTAATGATGCATGAATGCTCTCTCTAATTACAAAACCTACCTTGACACTTGTCCTTAATGCAACTTCTTTTCTCTTCTTCGAGCCTATGCGTTCATGGCAGTGGCTCCTTCCCTAGCAACTCTTTGCTCCTCCCCTAGTAGCTCTTAGCTCTTCTCTTCCTTTGGAACCTAGGGTTTTGCAAAGAAAGGCTAAGATGGTGGAGCTAGAGATAGAAGGAAGAGGAGGTGGGGGAGATATTGCTAGGAAGGACGATGATAATGAAATGGATGGTGGTGACACATGGAAAGAGAGATGGTTGGTGGTGGTAAAGGAGGTTAAGAAAATGATGATGAAGGGAATGGTGAAGACATGGTGGGTAGGGGATTGGTAAAAATAGAAGAGGGGAAAAGGGGGTGTATGTGGAGCCCTAGGGGGCAAGAAGAGATGATTGCAAAGAAGAGGGAATGGAGGTTTGGAATGTTGGTGAGAGTTGAGGGCATGGAGGGTATGACAAAGGGAAAAAGGGGTGGTGCTAGTAAGATAATGATGGTGTGTGACCCTCGTCTCTTTCATGTAGAGACAATCATCCTTCTTGGCCATTGCCACTAGGATTGAACTTGCCATGCTTCTAGAAACACATTCCAAGCTACAAAAAGCTGCCTTAGCATACATCAAGGGGTACAGGTGCTTGGACAATATGAGATATCGCCCTCACAAATATCTATTTTTGCACTAGTAGGAGAAAAAGGGTCATTAATCCCAAATGATCATTCAATAAGGAACTATTCCATGTATCATCTTAGCAAGAAACTTGTTTTCAAGAGATTGAATGGATATTAGCCAAGGGATGGGAGATTGAGGTAGTAAAAAACCTTGATAGTTGAACGTAGTGAGTAACTATGCTTGTAATGAAAAAGCACGATTAGTAGACACTATGGCTACTAAGGTTGGTTACACACCAAATGATGGATGCCCACTTTCTAAGCTTTAACCAATCAAAACACATATTTAAGGGATGGGTGTCCATAGTCCTTTACATATTGGAGAGAACATGGCGTGTTGTCCACCTACTACTAAATAGGTGAATTCCCTCCCCACTTTTGGATGGGGAGTCTCCCTTGCCCACTTTGTAAAGTGGCAGACATGAGTGCGCTTTTTGCATTTGCAGCCAATCAAAAAAGTTATAGGTTTATTATCTTTTACCTTTTTGTAACTATAGCCATTTGGTGTGTAAAGGTACTACGCCCATGTCCATGCCCATTTTCAAAAAGTACATGTGCACACTCATTAGCCGTCCATCACCCAATGTGTAACCAACCTAAATGCTCCTAGCAAAGACATGATAGCATGCGTGATTGACTCTAATGCCCAAGTTGTGTGGCAACAATTCATCACATGTATTATTGATTGCATAGGGGATCTATAGTACATCGACCACTTTGGCATAATGTTGTAGTGTGACTACAATGAGACTTGTGGCTAATGTTGACGAGGGACTTGCTGGTGATGATATTGGCATTAGCTACTGATGCGGCAGGGGTGGGATAGGTGACGATGAAGAAGGTGCCACCAAGCAGCACATGATAGCAATGTCATGTGTGCCTAAGAGGGGGCTTAATTCTAAGACTCCCCCTAAAAGCAAAATGACACTTGCTTGCACGTGCGCATATGTGTGTGTGTGTGTGTGTAAACAAACTATTCAGAGGTTCAAAGATAAGAATGAATAAAAAAGGAAGGGTTTAAGTCCCCTATTCTTGGACTAAAACACACGCACACGCACACACATGCACACACGCGCGCATGCGTACGCACACACACACACACACTCTCTCTCTCTCTCCCCCTTGCTTCCCCTTATGCAGTCATCCACATACGAGAGTATATTAGCCCTATCATCTTTTCTTTCCACCTCAAAAAGGCTTTTGTACTTCACACCAATAGAGTCAAGCATATTCAAGATATTCCCCTTCTTCCTTCCCAAGTATCATTTTAGAGTTAGTATAATCCACATACCTTATTCTTCTATGCAAAGTGTGTGAGCAACTTTGTGGGGGAAGTGTTCTTGGTCTTGGTAATGACAAAACCAAAATGTTGCACTTTGTGAGCTCAACACAGGACCATTGGACACACCCTTAGTATTTCAAGAGACTTGATGCATGAAGTTGATGACTATCTCTCACCTGGTCTACTCACATGTGTAAGCGCAATGAACTAACCTACCAAATGATAGATCCATTCATGGCAAATGTATTAAGCACACTTATCGAAACTTTTTACCACATTGTAGTCATGTTCTATTGACAAGCATGATTCGTGTGCATAGCCCTTCGCTTACAATGCAACTTCCATTATTGTCCAGGTGAGAGAGGAATTGCAAATGATGAGCTTGAGGAGACGAAGACAAGGAGAGGACTTCATGTAGCCACATCTCTCACTCTCTCACACTCACACTCTCACTCACACACACAATTCACCAAGATGGGACGGAGAAGAAAAGAAAAGAATGCAAAGAGCTTCACAACACCATGTCCCTCGCTCTACACACATGCTCAAACACTCTCTCCTTCACTCTCATGCATAGACAAGAGAGTAGCAAGAAGATAGTAAGCAAAAGTTTGCACATGTATGAATAGCTTGCTCTATTCTTTTTCATCCTTTTTATACATGAGATTTAGGGTTTCCATCCCCTCTTGGGTATCTAGCCCACTTTTGTGGCCACAAGTCCACTCTTGCTTCATTTGCATGCTTTCTTAAGGCTTATGAGCCTTTCTAGGATGAAAATAGATATTGCACCTTTCTCTTTTCTTAGGAGTCTACTGATTCTAATAGAAATTGCATAGGTGTGAGTCTGGTTGTTGGATTTATACTGCAAAATATTAATGGAACTAATGCAATCTCTTTGTGATTTATCTTACGAATTCATAATACAAGTGCATTGTTGCATATTGCCAATGGTGATCCTCGTGCAATCCAAAAATACACTTCATCTTGATTGATATGAATATATTACGTTGATGCTTGATTTGCAATCTATTGCTCTATGTGGTTGATAGTCATTAAATAGGAGAACATTTCTAATCTTATTGTGTGTGCATGAGGAATATAGATGCAAAGTTGAGTGACTTGATATGCATTTATCAATTATATTTTCCATCCTTTCCAAATACTATGCCATGGGGCTATGGCTATTTTGAGGTTTAGATCCTTCTATTTCCATTGTTTTTTAGAAACTAACATATAGGTGTGTGGTTTGGAATCATGAACTACATGGATTTAATCTTCATGAAACGAGTTAACTAACAAAAAATACAAGGAAATGAAAATCATGTTTAAATGCACAATTTGAATGATCAATGCATATAATTCAAGCTTTTGGGAAGTTCAAACTTGTGCATGCTAAAAATTTTAGAGGATAAATTGAGCAACACAGAATTGTTTACTTATGAGACACTATGAAGTCTAGAGTAACAAAGGTTGCTCTCCAAAGTGGTATACCAAGAGGTTGGTATTGACTGAGACTTGAGTGTACTTGTTTAGAGTTATGTAATGACTTTGATGGGATGGATGGCAAGCATATAATGGTTCATGAGTGAATTTTCTTGAGCATGTTCTCTTTTAATTACACTATAGAGGATAGGAGACGTAGTTACATTTATTCCCTTTGGTTGGTTACCATCACATATCTTTTGATGTTGATGGGAAGACTATATAATAAGTGGGATGTTGCTTTCAAACACCCAATGGGTATTGGGTATATGGCTTATGTGAAAACAATCTTAGTGCTTTAAGAGCTTGATAAAGAAAATCATGAAATGAATTTAAATAGGTTAATTGTGATAAATAATGGAGATAGCTCAAATCCCAACTAAAAAGACATTGATGAGATTCTTATTGGCAAGCAAGATAGAGCAATAAAAAGTGAAACACCACATAATAACTAGGGAGATTATATTTAGCAAAGGTGGATGCTAAACATTAAAAAAGTTTACTTTTAATCATTGATTCATTTCCTAATCATGCAAAAAATAGGTGGTTAACTAATCATGTGAGCTCTTTAAAAGTTCTTGAGAGAAAATATTTTATTGAAAGACTAACTTGGGCCAAGGGTTCAAAGGAAAATTTGACATGCACGGTGTGATATTAGGAAGGTGCAGGTGTGGCACTCCAACAAATGAAATTAGAAGAGCCTTCACACAATATGCATGTACCTTGCATCACTTGTCCTTTATGTTTTGTTCCTTCATTATGCCACTTTATCACAACACCACCCCACCCCCCCCCCCCCCGCCCCCCCCCCCCCCCCCCAACCCCCCTTCCCGCGGCCACACACACACACACACCCCACCACCACCAAATAGAGTTCCTATGCCACCAACCCATGTGCAAGTTTGTAAAGGGTGTGATTAGCCATGTAGGTTTATTGCAAGGGAACTTGTTGATATCTCAATGCACAAGTTGCAAGCCTGCGAGTGTGTTTTTTTTTTTTGGGTGTTGACCACATGAATAAGGGCTTGGAGCTTCAAACAACTTTAATGTAACCTGATCTTGTGAAAAGTACTAATGCTATAATGTCATGGTGTAAATGCAAATATGTTTAAATGTAAATAATACTAATGCTTTAGTGTCATGGTGTAAATGTTAATATATTACCAATGAGCAGCAACTCCATTGGCAAGATGACTATTGTTCAAATCGTACGATTGAGTGGTTTAGCGTGTTACATTTTAGGGGTGGAGACATTTGGATGAAGCCCAATCACAATCTTTTCAATACTTCACTTGTACAAGAATAGTATAAATATATTAAGGTTCATAGATTTGATACATTATTCACATCAATTAGCTAGGTCTATTGAATTTAATCATTCAATGTCAACAAGCAATAGCTTAGTTGGTAAGGGTGGATGTGTGAGTTACAAAAGGTCTTCGAATCAATTCCCCTTAACTTCATAGTTCCAGGACATGCTATCCAAAAACCCTTAACTTCATAGTTCCAAGATATGCTATCTAAAAACCATTAACTCCATGGTTCCATGACATGCTATCCCGTTGAACAATGGCCGATTCCAGGGTTTGAGTGATGTCCTATACTAGAACCTCAATTGGTAAGGGCAGGTGTGCAAGTTATAGAAGGTATTCAGATCGATTCCCCCTAACTTCACAGCTACATGATATGCTATCCTCAATTGGTATGGGCGAGAGTGAAAGTTATAGAATATCTTCGGATCGATTCCCCATAACTTCACAGTTGCATGACATGCTTTTGGATGTTTGGGGTTTGAGCGACATCACAATTTCTAATAGAAAAATTGAAGAAAGGCATGGCATTACAAAAAAATTGAATCATTTAATTTTAATGTTATGTTATGTATGGCGGTATGGACGTAGATATGGATACCGGATTTTCATATCGAGGGGTGAAAGCAGAAACTACATGTAGGAGGTTTGATACAATTTTCCGCATTTTCACATTCAGGTTTGTTAGAAAATATATAGAATCTTTGATTCATTTTCATAATAATCGTTCCAATCAGAGCTGTTGAGTTTCATGTCCGAAATTAAATTTCCCTCTATTTTTCAGTGTACTGTGACACGGCAACCATTTCCATCGTTGGTCTGCGATGATGATGATGATGATGACGAGGACGATGCAGGAAATCAGAAGCCACAAGTAGTGTTACCATGGCGCCTTTTCCGCCATAGCCAGACCTTTCCTCCTCCTCCTCCTCCTCCTTCGAATCTCCCCCCCCCCCCCCCCCCCCCGGCCCCCGGCCCTTCTGCATATAAAATTTTGGCAGTCGGACGCAAGAATCACAAGCTATATGCAACAGTCAAGTGTCTGGTGAGCCATCAGCTTCACCTTGTCCACGCATTGTGAAAGACGTTCGACGCTTTACTTAGCCTCGTCTCAGCAGTTCGCTAAGCGCACTCCATGATCCGACCAGCAGCTTCCTCATCATCATCAGTTTTGGAAAATCCAACGAGGCAAAGGTCGCGTTTCCATTTCAAGCATTATCAGGACCGGGGGTGAAAAAAAAAGCAACAAATTTCATTTCAAGCATTGTCAGAAAGAGGAGCAGTCGGCCAGGAGAGAGCCATCACTTCTCTTCTTTTGGCCATCGCCTCTCCTTCTTTTCCTTCACCTTTTTGCGGTTTGCCAGGCTTGAGACACTCCTTTGTGTTTCCTATTATTAACAGATCATCGGGAAAGCCGCAAGTCTGCTCCCTTTCTGGCCTGTCCGCTCACCTTGGATGGCATGAAGAAGGCTCTCCAGACAGCATCCAGCATGGCGGCCGCAGAGAAAAGGTGGTTGGTGCCTCTAGTCGTCAGCTTGCTGTTCGCACTTACCCTACTGCTAGCTTCAGGGTTCACTTTAAGAGTTTCTCAAGGAGCTGGTTCTCCTTCCTATCGGTTATGGAGCTCGCAATACGATCAGGAGAAAGAACTTCAAATGCATGTTGCTAAAGGGGAAGCAGACGTACCTTCACCCCCAAGATTAGCATACCTCATTTCAGGGAGTCAGGGTGATGGCCTGAGAATCAGAAGGCTTTTGCAAGCACTTTACCATCCGAGGAACCAGTATCTTTTGCATTTGGATCTTGATGCTGCACAGAGTGAACGAGTCGATTTGGCTAAATATGTAAAATTGCACCCGACCTTTGTGGAGATAGGCAATGTGGATGTCATAGGAAAGGCTAATTTGGTAACTTACAGAGGTCCAACCATGACAGCTTGTACATTACATGCTGCTGCAATTCTGCTGAGGAAAGGCCGGGAGTGGGATTGGTTTATCAATCTCAGTGCTTCTGATTACCCTCTAGTAACACAAGATGGTATGTATCTCCTCCTTTTCTTTGGCCTTTCTGAAACATGGAAATTTTGTTTTCGGTAGTATGTAGTTGTAGTAGGATTATTAACCAAGAGCCTGCCGGATATTGTTGAAAGTGCACACCTTGGTTTTGCATTGCATGGCAATGTTAGATGGGCCTCTCGTGCACACAGCAAGATATTAGGGAAAACGTTTTGATTATTACTGGATTAAAGAGCAAAATGATGACTGAGCCTTGGTTACTGACCTTTTAGACTAGGAATGGTACCCTTTAGAGTTACAGGCTGTATATGAATGTCCTGTTGCAGTTACAGGTGTACAGGGTTTAATCTGTCTTTTTTGCTTACAGGTGGTGATCTCATTCTTTTTGCAATTACAAGGTGTCTACTTGTTAAGTTTTCTTAAGCGTAACACTTAACGCGGGAGATGTACAATCACAAATGCCTTTCGGTGGTCAGACTGGTGATTTGTTTACGTGATGTGGTGGTTTGGTATTTACCAGTCTTGCTAGATCCAGATGGTATTTATGGTAACTTGTGAAGGATCAAGAGATGCTGGATGTTTAAACTGCATAGGAGTTTCCATCCAGCAGAAGTTGTAGTTGTCATAGCTGCTAGGATGGCTATTTTTCTGGGCAATAAAAGACCAGTTTTGCTGTCATAGATTGAGGAGGTGGATTAGAGATTTTCTGCTGCAGAATCCGTCTACAATCTGCATCTGCTTCATTGAAGTTCGATTGTTGAGTCACATCCATGAATTTTGGGCAGTTATGTGGTATCTAGTGAGCTGACTACCTGCTGCATTTTTAGCAGTGGCAATGTCAGAATATGGGGCAGACTTTGCATGTCACTGGTATTCTAGCTCTATGGATGTCCAAGTGCAGGAAAAATATTGCATCAGCTTCCAAGTGACTTGCAGATAGGGAGTATTGGAGTTTTTATTCTGACATGACTTGAGCCAACCTTGAGTCTTGGTGAGTGTCCTAGGTGTCTATAGGGCAAAGAAACTTTTCTTCAAAAACACTCTAGTGTTCAGTCATGTGGCTTGTGTCTTTGCTTTCAATGTTTCCTTGCCCCTCACTTAGTGTTTGCCTGCATACATACACCCTAGTAATGGGGACGGTGGGATGTGGGGATACCATCCTAGACAAATCAGCTAGAGGGGATACCAAAAAGGAACAGGGTTTGCTTGAGACAGGCTTTTAAATTGGTTCCAGATGCATTGCAAACCCTTGAAGAAAACCAGTTTTGTGCCTATACCAAAGCTTGTCTCATGACATTGACCCTATGCAGGAACTACTCCAATCTTCCTCTTATGTGGTGGAAACAGCATCTAGAGTTCATTGGACTTTCCTTAGTTGAGAGATGATCAAAATTAAAACTAAAGACCACTCTAGATAAAAACCAAGAAAGCTAGACTTTATTATAGTATGCATATTGGTATTTCAGCAGTTGTGGAGACCCAAATACCAGCTTTCTTGCTCAGTCAGCGGCTCCTTGGAGTGGGAGTTTGCCACCACATATGAGAAGTAGGGAAGGTAGAAGAAGGCTGTTCAACATAAACAGTTTGTTGTTGCCCAAGGACCAAGGGAAGGCCGAGTTTTTGAGTAATGAGGGAGATTCTTCCAAAGTAGAGCTATTTGTGAGGAGACATAGAAGTTGCAAAACTCTTGTTTTCACATGCAAGCAAATAGGGCATATCACCAAGGAATCAAGGATTTCCCCTAGAATATGAATAAAAAGGGATCAACTTCAAGGCGGGGTTGAGATCACGGAGTCAAGTTGAAACGGCTCCCTAGGATCCAACTTGCACATGAGACATGACACAAGCCACATTCACAGATATAAGGGATTGAACATCGGACTCACCTCCTAGCCATAGAGCCAAATGGGCTCACCCCCGAGCTTGGGATCTAGCAATACCTAGGTCATGACCACATCCCAAGGATTGGCGTCCCATACCACCAACCCATACCATCTCGATGCACAGATATGTTAGCCAATAGGCCAAGAGTCCAAGAGTAGTGATCACATAACGAATATGCACAATAGGGCCTTGAGTCCTATAAATAGCTCTTAATTGCCCTAACCCTAAAGTGCATTCGCACTAAGTCACTTCATGACCATTGTGACCAATGCTACTAGCACCCATGTAGATGTTGAAGGATGTAACACAAGCCTTATCCTCTTCTGCCATAGTTTTTGCACTTTGTAATAGTCCTCGGTAGATTTGGATTTATCATCCTTGGGTTAATTGAATCTTGTACTCCCATAGGTCATGGCGATACATGATTTTTTAATTAGTCTCGTGGATGGAGATGGAAAAGTTGTTAACAAGTACCATGTCTAGATTGTACTAATAATGAGAATAGCACAATTGGTAGAGTAGGCTGTTTGGCATAAGAGGTAGACCAAAGCTGAGAAGTAGTGGAGGACATGACCATCTAGGTAGTGAATCTTGAGATTCAAGATTCTTTGAAGGGACTCCTTTCTTTAATGTTGACACGATCTTGGATTAGCTTGGCTCTATAATCTCATGGGGTTGCCAATCATCACTCACACTTTGTGCTTACTTGGATGAGACATGGTGGGAGTGTGTGGACCTTGCATGGCGTCGTTGCACCCTTGGTGGCTCGAGCATAGCAAGTGATGGTCATTTCTTAGGTCTAGGTGAAGCATGCAGATTGTAAGGGCTTTTGTTCTATGATGATGTAAATGCGATTGCATGAACAGGAGCCTTTTTCACCTTTACAATACAGAGATGTGGATGAGATGGGGCTTGGCATTGCCATGAGTTCGGCTCTCTTTCCCTGGACAAGTTGCCTTGCTAATTCACCCTGTTCCATCAGATGATTTCAGCGTTGGGCTTGTTCCAGGAGCAGAAGCATTGGCCCTTGGGTAAGCTTTAGGCCATTTGGTGCTTCTTTCAAAAAAGGATGATGGGAGCTCGGTCTTGTGTATAAGTTCACCATGAAAAACAAGTTTCCCTTGCTGCAGATTGGAATGAGTTGTTGATTAGCTACAGCTAACTAGGGTGGTGATTTTGTTAAGGTGAACTCTTTATGTCTGGCTGCATCAAGGAGCTGCATTTATACGGGATTTGTATTTGCAAAAGTACTTTATGTAATTGAAGTTTTTGAAGGAGACTCACTTTTGGAGGTTTCTCTGTACAAAAGAGTAACTTTTTACGTGAAACCATAGCCAACCATCCTACATGGAGCTAGGATGCCATTCTTGCATCAACTTTGAAGATGTATGGTAGGTAAGTGTTGCATTGCACAATCTCATGCTTAGAACTTGTAAAGCTTTGCCAAGAGTCGAGACAATTGCAATGCAGTTCCTTAAATTTACAAGAAGCATTATACATTGCATCTCTATGTTGGATGAACCATATGATATGTTTGCATTTCTTTTGTATTTTATGTTATAACATAGTACAAGAATGTTTTGACCTTACTTTTCTCTTCATCTAGCCTGGCTACCCACTTTGACAGTCTCCTTGGTCTCTCTCAATCCTTGCTGCCGCCTCAAGGCTCACATCCTTCATCTTCCTCTTCCTCTTTTACAGTGGCCAACCCATTTGTTCTATAGTTGTGTAGAAAAAAGCTTGCCACTTTTAATTTCCTTCTTTCTTTTTTGTCTTCCTGTTCCTGCAATTCAGTTAGTTTTAGCATTGTCCTTCTTTTGACAATCCTGTCTTCTCTTTGTTTGATTGCTGATCTTTGGCATATCCTCTATCTTGATTGGATTGCTGTTCAAAATTAGTTGAGCTTTTTATTACTTATTTTATGTGCTTTTGAACTGCAGATTTACTTCATGCTTTGTCGTATATCCCCAGGGATCTCAACTTCATTGAGCACACCAGTGACATTGGCTGGAAGGAGTATGTTAAATTGGTGCATTTGCAATTGAAAGTTTTGTTCAAACTACTCAAACAAACGTTTTAACTGAAATGCAAGCGTCCACTGACCTTTCTGTGTTTTCTGCTGCAGATTTCAAAGAGCTAAGCCTATAATTGTAGATCCTGCTCTTTATCTGGTGAAGAAAACTGATATTTTTTGGGCAACTCAGCGGCGTCCCGTACCTCAAGCATTCAAACTGTTTCTAGGTATAGTACTCTGCATTGTGCTTTTGCGTTTTTTAATGTCAGGAGATAGTGCCTTTCATGTATTTTTTGTGCTTTGAGTAGTGCTTGCATATATATTTTCGAGCCAAACGTATTTTTGGTTTTGTGAAAAGGCTCTAGAAAATAAGCTTGACAACAGTATTGCTGAGTTGTGGTGATTTGCAAATTGCCTTTGTACAATGCTGAAATCCAATGCATTAAATGTTTGTCACTACTTGCATTTATGCTGTTGTGTGCTTGATGTGAATATGTATGCTTTATTGGCTGGTAATGCTAGAACGTTTTCTTGATTGCTCCCTCCATAGAAGTCACTTGAATGGTGTGATCATTGTATCGCCTATTTTTCAGCAGTGTGAAGCATTAGGTCCTAAATCCACAACTCATATGAAAGATGAGAGAATGCAAAGGTGGAAACAATCATCAAATCAACTATTACAACAATACGAGGGAAACGTACAAGGTGCATCCTTGGACATTTGGATGCGTGCCGTAGTGTTGGTCATAGTGGTCATAAAGTGACCTAGTGTGTATGGTGAATGCATTTGGGGCACTTTAGGTTTAGGGTACCCGGGTCTATTTATAGACTTAAGGCCCTATTATGCATGTCCTTGTGTTGACCACCATTCTTGCACTTATGCTTATAGGCTGATGTGTTCATAGGCTAGGATGGTGCGGGCTGGTGGTATGGAATGGCAGCTCTTGGGATGTGGTTGTGACCACCTGGTGCACTGTTGGATTCGAGGCTCAAGGGTGAGTTTATTTGGCTCTATAGCTGGAAAGTGAGTCCGATGTCCATTCTCTTTATGGTCTATGCCATGGGTATGGCTTGTGTTGTGTCTTCTGTGTAGGTTGGATCCCAGGGGGATATTTTAGATGGAATTGAGAGCCCAAGCTGCTTGCTACCCTACACACTCTTGCACTTCGTAGTCTATTTTCATAGAGCATGTCCATGCCCATAGTCAAAATTAGTATTTGCTCGACCTTGTGCAGCCACAAACACTCCAGTCCATGCTCCTCGAATTGCTCTCTCATGCTTGTGCCTTCTTGCACTTTTGATCTTGCAGCACTCACCAAGAGAAGACCTTGAATAGCTCTAGTCCATGATCTTGCTGAAGAGATGAGAGGATGATGTAGATGATCAGTCACCCAATGATGATCTAGATCTCCACCATGATCACATTGCAACCTTGATGGCAATGCCCCCTTTTTGTAGCTGTCCATTCAAAGGATAGGCATTTAAAATTATGCAGTCTGATACGTAAAAAGCATGACTTTAATGTGCCATAAATCAACTGACTTTAACCTTGATACTTTTGCGACATCATCAAGGTATTAAAAGCTTGACTAGTACATGATCCAACTACTGACAAAAAGCATGATTGCTACTATACCAAACTTTCACAAATTTTTGTTGGACCATCTCCATTGTCGCACTATTGATTTGTCCCTCCAGGTTGATGTTCGACATGTATAGGTGCATTATATTCCCCTCAATAGAACTGCAACTTTCCTAAGCTGTGTTGGCCCCATCTGAATGCATGAATTTTTAAAAAGCCTCTTAAAGATTTCCATAAAGCTCTAAAGTTTAGTCCATGGAAATTGATACCTGAAATTCTCATTGTGATGAGCAACCACTTGATACTCAAGATCTCCACCACGAGGACCACTCAAACAAAACTCAAGGGTGATCCTCAAGCTCTTGATATACAATATTTAAAGATTTACAAAGTAGCCACAAACATTCAATGCCAATCCAATTAGGACTCCCTTACTATCCGCAATTGCACTAGGAGCTGCTGCCCATCACTTAGAACTTCAGAAGGCTGCTGGCCAGACTAGCAGTTGTGCATTATCCTCTAGAGGTTGTCGCTTGTTGCCACCAGTTGTAAGCCCTAGATTGCTGTCACTATTTGTTGTGTCACCCCCTCTACTCTAAAACTTGGGTTTTGTTGATGCTAAGTTTGGAGAAATGATGCCATCATCATCGAGAGTGGAAGATGTCTAGCAATTTAATTATTGGCTAGTTAGATTATTTTTCAGGGCACCAAAATGATTATTAATTTTCAGTATTTAAAAATTAAAAATTAATATTTAATTATGGCTAATGCTGAAAAAGCCATTTGGGAAGGTTGCCACTTGTCAAAAATGCCCATGTAAGACTGAAAAATGTAGTGGTTGGAGAGAGGTATTTTTAGTGTATTCAGTCTGCAAGAGAGAGGGAGGAGAGGTTGCTGGTCTGATTTCAGGCATTGGAGGAGCTTTTGAGGCAGCCAGGGGTTGGAGAAGACAAATCAATAGCAGGTGATAGCATCTACAAGCTGTTGAGACAGGGCAGTAGTAGTATATGACTGATTTTCTTCAGTTCTTTGCATCTACATGTTGTGGCAAGGCAACAGTTGCATTTGACTAATTTTCAGTCATTCTTCGTGAAAAAACTCCGAATTTTCTCTCTACAGCTTTCTCTCATCTCCCAGTCATTTCACAGCCTTGCTCTAAAGATCTCAGCATTTGGACCCTTGGAGGCCGAGAAATTGCAAATTTCTCTATTGTAAACTCTAATTTACAGCAGAAATTAGGGTTTAGCTGCTACCTTGGGAAGCATGTCAGAAATTGGAAGCTCCAAGACTTGGATTCAACAAGACTGAAGGTGAATTTCAGCTAAATTCAAGTGGAGGACTAGCCATCCATTGAATTTGGGGCATTTCCATCGTCTATGAAGTGGGTGAAGGCCAATTAAGTGCCTGAATCGAGGGGCAAATTAGATTGAAAACTTGTTGGTCACTTTAGACAACAAGGGAAGTTTGGATTGCGAAGGGGATCGGGAGAATCCCATTGTAAATCAACTTTTTCTTCAATAAAGCTAAAGAAATACTGAAAGGAGCACCAATTTTGGGCCAATCGGGTGTGCATTGTCCAAGATCAGTAGGTAAATTTGTATTTTCAGATTTGCATTAATTGTTTGCTGCTGTAATTAAGTTGTAATCAGGGATATACCACCCATCCATGGAAGGAAGGCTGGTTACATGGAGTCATCTCCAACATTGTGTTGATTTGGAGGACTATGTCTCGCTCCCTCCATTACTGTCCACATTATTTCTTCTACTATCCGGTGTCTTCTTTGATATTGTATTGCTCGGAGGACTGCATTTTACTTCCTCCATGGTTCTTCCATAGGTGCTGCCAGCCTTCATCACCCATGACCGTGAACTCATTTTGATTCATTTTAGGGTCACCGACTCCTTGGCTCTAGAGCTTCAATCCCAGTCCTTGAGATGCGAAGGTCTGAGTTCATCGTATCAATGTTGTATTTCATTTGTCTTGTTTTGTGAGTTTCTAAGTTCATTCACTGCTAGTATTTGTCATATACTATGTTATCTCCAATGTATACCCTACTACATCTTTACATGTGGGCCTTGTTTTCAGCTATCCATATGTCTAGGTGGATCACATTGAAGCTGCACTTGTTCTTAGCCGTGCTGCCCTACTTGAATCCACAAACCACTGCCACAAGGTGCCAAAAGACGGTGGACATCTTTAGTGCCTTATTGCACGAAGTCTCCAAGATTGTGGGGAATCACTCACAATAGGATCCCCCCACTATGGGTCTAACCTATTACTCTATGACGCCTATTGAAAAGGGCAATGACTTCAAACATGACATCATGATCAAGAGGCCCAAGTTGCTCCAAAAGAGTTTGAAAACACGAATAGCTCATGAAGTACAATGACACAATGTGGGAACTTGAAACATAAAGAAGTCACCTTCTCACAAAAACAAAGATGAGTCCACTAATGAAAGTGACAAAGGCATGTTACTTTGGGGAAGTTATCTTTGGAGAAGTACATGACCAAATAGTTGCAATTGGAAAGTAATACACAATAGCAAGTAGATCTTTTAGGGGCTTGATTTCATATATGGTTTGACTCCCTCAAAGTAAGCCACTTTGAACGAATCTTTTGAAGCAAGCCACTTTGAAGCTGACAATTCATGACCTAGGCAACATGTTGGGTCTCAAACTAAACAAGAAGAATTCTTCATGCTATAGCTGAATCATTGGATAAGCCGTTGTCATGATGATCAAGGCATAGGCTTAAGCATGCATGTCCTCTGGCTCACCAACCAACTCAGTGTTTGGTTGATTGACCATCATCTCATCTTGCCCGACCAATTTACCAATATCTTGGTAGACTGTCTAGATTTGGTGTGAAAGACATGCTTGGTTGTAGCCACTGGTTTGGGATTTGAACCATCAATATGTTACCATAACTTTTGGTCTCCAGCTGGATTTCATCTCCAATCCAGCTTGGATGACTTTGGAAAGATGACTGAGGAATGGGTTGGGTCTCAGGTGTAGGCCATGCACCAATATAAAAAGCTCTGACACTCCACCGAGAGTCTACAGGGATTTTCTGATGATAAGGCACCACATGATGTATGAGTGGAAGATAGCTAGAAATATCATTGCTCATTGACAAACAACTAATGGAGAAAACTCAGTGGCAAAGACAGAATGCAATCCCTCGATAGAGGGTTTCAAGGCTGCTCCAGGAGCTGTGGCAGTTGGTAGTAGCCACAACCCGTGCTTGCAATGAGTGTTCGATCTCCGAGATGTGAGAATCTCAAGAGTTGGCAGCTGTTCCTGACCAGGTGGAGTAGATGAAGTGAAAGACTGAAGCACCACTGTTTGCCTGACCAGGTGGAGGAGATGAAGTGAAACACAGCAAGGATCAGGTGAAACACAGGGAAGCACTACTGTCTGCAGACTTGGGGAGCTCATACACATGTGCAATACAGTAATCAGTGATTCCAGTGATTCAGCACTGCAAACAGCTTAACAAGGTAGAAAACTGAGAACAGCATCGCAGTAGCAGCAATCGGAGAAACATCTTTTCTGCAACAAAGAAAATTGGACCATGATGCAACTCAAGCTGCCTGCACAACAGTGAATCAGGTGGCAGCCACAAAGTAAGATAGAAGGACCATTACATTACTGTTGCCAGGCTACTTGAGAGAGTGACACTCTCTCACGGAGAGGGTGAGAGCATAGTAATGGGGAATGGCTGTCTTGGGGCCCCTGGAACTCCACCACATCACATGCATACATTTGGTAACTATGAAATTTAAAATATTGTTTTTTGTATGCCGTCCCATCCCCTATCGCCATCCCTTGTCCCTAATCTTCTTGAAATGGAGAAAGAGCTTGAGAAGGAGGGGCTTTATATGTGTATGCACATGCACTCGTTCTTTGGTTGTACACATTTACCCACACATCCACCCACCATATCACATGCATACATTTGGTAACTATGAAATTTAAAATGTTATTTACATATGATGTCCCCTCCCTTGCTTTTGGGCATCCCTCGTCCTTGTCCTTCTTGAAATGGAGGAGAAAGAGCTTGAGAAGGAGGGGATGCAATGAATTTATAGGTATGTTGTCTCGTAAACGATGATGAAAGAAAAGAGGATACGGAGGTATGTGATGATGGAGCAGTGGAGGATGATGTAGATGAATGGAGCTAACTTTAGGGCGTCTTTAATTGCTGTACAAGAATTTACAGCTATGAAAACTCATGTAAAATGAGGAAAAACATGTTCTTTTGATAAGGGAAAAGGGGAGAGCTAGTACCAATAGGGAAAGTGAAGTAGCACAACACAAGTGTCCAGCCACATATCATGAGATGTGACAAGTGGAAGGACACTTGGAAGCTCGTGTGATAAGTGTGTTGACACTTCTCTTTTCCCTATGGCCTTTCTTTTTGGGATGAGTATTGTTAAGAATAGAAACAAGGAATGTTAGTACACTCTAGAATGTAAAACTAACTATTTTTAGAATGTCATTCTTATTTTTTAGGACTAGCATTTTTAGATCAATTTGAGGCTTCTAAAATTTAGGGACTTGCTAAATTTAGGAATCCCTAAAAATTTAGGAACTCCCTTGTAAAAGCTCTTTACGAGTACATCACAAAAACATATTTCTATGGAAAGATACTTGCATTCTAAGCTTTTAGCCTATACATGCACATTGTACAAACATTTCATTATCAATGCCATCTTGGTGATTATAATTGTCTGTTTTGGTAGATTTGGCTCACACTTAAGGCATTAATCTTTTTTATGTGCGAGCTTAACCTTAATATGCTTGAGTTCTGATCACAAGCACCCAATCGGGTCATATAGGTGGAAGTGTGTATTATCTTTTTTTTAACTCAATGTGTGGGTGCACCATAACTTGTGACCACTTATCAGTGGTCAACTCTAATGTACTTTTCTTTATATCTAGTAAGTGCAAAGGAAACACATTTAATGAATAAATAAATATGCAAAATAATAGGGAGGGTACAAAATTATTTTTTTCTGTTGTGTTATGACATGGACACAAGAGTGTTTGCCACTTATGCTGCAAAATGCAGTCACAATGTGAGATGCCAAATCTTGAAGTAGACTCTAGAGGTGAGGCTGATGCGATGGTCAAAAAAGAGTGAAAAAGGCCAATGCACAATCATAAGGTGAGTTGTGTGAGGTGATCAGGGAGACATTGCGGAGTTGGCAGCAGCCAATGTGCAGTAGTGTCTTGTTGAAGTCGGTAGTGGTCCTTGTTCCTTAAGAAACAAATAATTAAACGTGTTCTTACACATGCATAGAAGGGCAGAAACTTCAATGGTTCATGCTTACTGAACTTTTTAATGCTTCTCATTGTTAAGAACAATATATTTTGAGTTACTCTAAACTTTCATTGTCCTCATTATGATTATTGTTATTATTATCGGTATTAATTCTAACTGTTTATTGTCTAGAGATGGCTTTGTCCTCATTATTATCATCAGTATCAAAATTAAATGCCTATTGGCTAGAAACATTGTCCTGCATTGCAACTGTATGATACAACGTTTGACATGGCCTCTGCAGGGCTATTTGTTTCCAAGATCTTTTTAAAATCCTTTCCCGCCTGTGGATTGTTGTGCAGGCTCTGCTTGGATGGTTTTGACTAGAGACTTTATTGAGTATTGTGTCTGGGGCTGGGATAATCTGCCTCGGACTGCACTTATGTATTTCACAAATTTTGTCTCCTCACCAGAGGGCTATTTTCAAAGTGTCATTTGTAACGCAAAAGAGTTCCGGAATACTACAGTCAATCATGACCTGCATTATATTGAATGGGATGACCCACCCCAGCAACACCCTCTTTCATTGGGTGTTGACCATTTTGACAGCATGAACAGTAGCGGAGCTGCATTTGCAAGGAAATTTGCAAAAGACGATCTGGTACTTGACAAAATTGACAGGGAACTGCTAGGCCGTACTGGTGAGCGTTTTACTCCTGGGGGTTGGTGTATAGGAAGTAGAAATGGAAGGAGGGATCCATGCAAAGAGATAGGAGATTCCTCAGTGCTGAGACCTGGGCCTGGGGCCAAGAGGCTTGAAGGCCTGCTTTTGCAGCTTCTAGATCCCAAGACTTTTCGAGCAAATCAATGCCGCATCAGCTGAGCTCCAACAGCTATTATCTTGACATTGTTGGTCTGGATAGAGAAGATCAAACTTCAACCTGCAGACAGAAGTTGACAGTGCTGGATCATCTCTCCCTACCAGTTTTGTACCTGCAATGCTACACATGGCACAAAGTAGCCATACATACATTATCCCCCATGGGCATCGAAAATCCATGTTACAGGTGCCCAATATGAATACTTAGCTCGAAACCTTTAGACCTTACATTCATTTCTGCAAATGGGGAGGTGCTGTATATGTATGGTGGCTATCACAACAGTACTTCTCAGGTGGTTCTCAGCATTGTGAACTATGTGTATTTTGATGATTTCATGAACTTGGGGGAATCGAGACAAGCGTATATTATGCTAACTGAACAGTGCGGGCTCTTCTAATCACAGAGCTAGAAGCTGATGCTCTCTCTCTCTCTCTGTGTCTCTGTCTCTGTGGGCACTGTGTAGGTGTGTGTGTACTGATTCTATAATCGTCTTTTAGTGAAGGTTTTTCTCTGTAATCCTTAGCTTAGCACGTTACTTTTGAGATGACAAGCGATCATGGATTAAGAGCCAGCCTCTGGGATGAGGACGTGAAGTTTTGAAGCTTGTGCTAGAAATATAGTGTTAGGTCTATAGAAATGCGCCAAAATCTCGGTTGTAGAGTGCAACGCATACTATCGTACTAGAAGTATAGTGTTAGGTCTATAGACATGCGCTAGAATCTTGGTTGTCGAGTGCAATGCATTCTATTATCATCCCCTTGTTTGTTATGTGGTCAATTTTTGCATGCTACTTAGTTTCATGTAACTATACAAGCAGCCCAAAATGTATTCTTTATATGTAATCTTGAAGTTGCCTTTGATCTAAAAGGGAAGGTCTTGTGACATTGTGACGTGATTTATTAGTTAGAGGGTGCAAACTTGAACATGCCATGAAAACTTGAGCGGCATATGCACTTTCGTGATACTACATGGAGGAAATTGCTGAGATAAAAGACCCACAATGGTTAGGGGGTGACATTTAGTGAAAGGTAAAATCTGTGATATTTAGTTAATTTAGTAAAGCAATATAATTGCATGAAGTTTGAGTTGAAGACATATCGCCAAAGTGAATAGTTGAAATAGGGAATAATAAAACCATATAAAAGCTCAAAAACACAATTTGCTTCATTAAAAGGATATGACGAGGAAAGTTAAGAGTTTGGGGCAACATGATTTTATGAAATTAAGATTGATATTGAGAGAGTAAGTTGTGCGCTTGAAGTTGAATTATGTCCTTTTGTTGCTACCTCTTTAGCAAACACATGAACTTTCAATTGTCTTAGTCTTTGAAGGTTTCTTTAGCAAAGTTGCATTGTCAACATAGGGAACTTCAATTTCTTTATTTTCTTTAGGTTGATCCAACAAAACCACTATCAACCATGGAAACTTCAATTGATCAATTCTCTTAAGGTTGCTTAGTTATGAAATTACATCATTGAATTCTCCCTATACACATGTTTGTGAATAGGATTTTGGTGATTTTTACCCCTCTTCAAGCCATTGCTAATTTCAACCTCCCTTGAGCACCCATGTTGCTTGGAGTCATTGTCCTAATATCAATTGGATTTTATAGTGTCAAACCAACCAACCAATACATAAACAATGAAAACAATTGTGTGTATCAAATGTTATTGTGAACCCTAATCCATTTTAAAAGAGAGTAATTAGTGGATTGTCACGACCTTTGTTGTCTCACCTTTTTCGAGCACGATTCTCTTGGAGAAACCTAACCATTTGTCTCATCCCTTGAGAAAAATAAACTTCTATACTAGGACTTAAAGGTTGTAATTTATGTACTTCATGGCATTTCACCCCCCTTTTGGGTTCTCTACATGGTTATATTAAGAATTACATGTTTGTCGTTTAGTTTATGTGAATAAGCTCGAGAAGGGTTGGAGGCAATCCTTAATATGTTTTGAGGTCTATTCCTTACAAATTTATAGTATATGTTATGGAGTTCTATATTTGAATTTTCCTAGGCCATTATACATTGGGCTTTGCCTCACTTACAACCATTTTTTCTTGTGATTATGTTACTCTTGCTTTGAAAGCGTGAATCCCTAGAAGGCAATAAAAATTCATAGTGCAACTCAATTTACTCATGCAACACTATGATTAATGAACTCAACGATCTTATAACTGTAAAGCTTATCTCATAGACCTTGTTTTGACAATTGAACATCTTTTGTGACTTTATTATTTAATGCTGGCACATTGATAATATCGAGATAAGGATGCAACAAATGGCAATGATAATGCTACGCAATTTACATTTTCTTGGTTAAAGATGTGGTGATGTATCTACATCATCATATCCCACAAAGTATTTATGATACCCAAGTATTGGCAATCATATTTAAACAGCCACCATGTATCCCCAACCTAGACATGATAAGAGAACCTAGCTTGCTAAGGGATGTGGTCATTTGAAATGAACTCCCTATGTGTTGAGACAAGCTACAACATTTTAGGTAGGGTAAGGGAGTTCAAATGGCTAGGCAATGTGTTCATACTTGAACCTAGCCATCTTCAAATGAACTTTTGGTCTCACATATATTTATCAAAGTTCCTCTTTCTCATCCACAAATAAGAAAAAAAACCACTAGTAAACTCAACCCTTGTCCGAATATATATCATGATCATCAGTCTAAACTAGTCCTCATATCCAAAGTAAAATATGACGTGGGTAGACTATGCTAGAATGGCAATGGTCACATATTTGTCATGTTTTAATATGGTTTATATTTCAAAAATATGGTCAAGATTTAGTGTGGATTTGTCATATCACATACTATCATATGTCCTTCCTTACATTGCATGATAAGTGAGTTCACATAGAAGCCAACATCTAATGAAGCACTTGATCACCATGTTAAGTTACAATTGCACCTAAGTTTCCCTTATAAGGAGGTCCATTAAGACCATGGGAATCACATGGTCATTTTTGGTTGGAAATAAAGAGCATGCATGTATCTTGGTAAAGGGATCCCACATGCTAGACTTTAGCCATCTACAAGCCTTTATTTTTCAAACCCAAACTAACCTTGTGATTCTTAAGACTTAAATCTCTAATCCTGTAAAGTTTGATCATAAATTAAAAAGTCAAATTTCTCAAAATCACCTAGGGTGGACAAGTAAGATTTCTCAAACTCACCTAAAATGATGGCTTGATACAAAATTTAGTGCTAATGATGGTCATCATGCTTCACAACCTTGGATAAAGATGGATTGTAGTTGATGATTGCATCATTGCATGTGATTCTTGTCATACTTGTAAATCACTTGAGCATTTTAAAAAAGATTGTAAAAGACTTGTTTCTTTAAGTCTAGACAATGTAGTAGGTTAGCATGAATTAACTATTCCACCACATCCCCTATAGTTGGTATCAAAGCTACAAGGGCTAGTGTATGAGGCTTTGTGTCTTTAGCCGATGGTACATTCGAACTAAAGTAGGTATGAAGGCTACAAGGGATAGTGTATGAAGCTTTGTGTCTTTAGCTGGTGGTACATTCTATTAGAGATCATAGCCTGCTTGGAGGGCAGTTGCACAGTCGGACTGTGCAGTTAGAGTGCCACGTGGCAGTCCGACTACCTGCAGCCCAGTCGGCTGCATTTAATGCAGCCGACCTATTTTCTGGTTGCGCCCTATTTCCTGGCACCCTATTTCCTGGCAGATCTTGGCTATTTATAGTCGACACTTTCAGCAGTCTGGACACACTTCTCTGACGCAGATTACAGACCGGTGACGCGCAGTTTCTGTCTCTGTTCACAGATTTCAGACAGCAGACAGTGCAGACTGCAGCAGACTTCGAGGTGGACAGCAGGTTGCATCATCGAGGTGGAGACACGCAGTCGAGCGCACTGCGCCCGTGTATATCTTTGAATTCAGCATTCTTTATACAGTAGATCTTCATCGTCCACTGTCTCTTTCTCTCCCTTCTCTCTCTGCGTTCTCTCTCTCTCAGTCCTACGCTTCCGCACCGCTGCACTCTGACATGGTATCAGAGCAGTGTTTGAGGGCTAACTGAGTGCAGAATCAACCTGAAGAGGAGTTTCCATCGCGACACAAATTTGCGTTTTTTGCGTTTAAGGGCAGACAGGAGGGCTGTGCCTTGGAACAAGGCTGAAACGAGTGTGGGCGCACAGGAAAGGAGTACAGGTGGTGGATTTGCTGCTGTTTACTGCTGTTTAACACGGAGGAAGTTTGAGTTTTTAGCCTACAAGTGCAGGTTTTGCTTTTTCATCGCCTCCGGCGGGTGAAGAAGCTTCAGGACGTGGAAGAGCCTTAGCAGGCTGAGTTTTCCCAGTCAGAGGGGGCTGCTTTTGCGTTTGAGAAGGCATTGCAGGTGAAGATGTCTACAGAGATGGACTTGGAGTTCCGGGCGATTATGGACCGGAAGGTGCCTGTCTTACCGGCTCTTCCTACAGATCAGAAGCTCGACGGCGACAACTACCGCATTTGGCGCGTCATGATGTTGGCCATCCTTGAGTCCTATGATTTGGCGGAGTTGGTACAGGAGGAGATTGACCGGCCCTCGGTAAGAGATGAGTCCAAACTCTCTTCCGATGCTCGTGCGGAGTTGGCCAGGGCCCAGTCTCATTGGGACAAATTGGATACCAGGATTCGATCCTTTCTCTTTCTATCATGCACTACAGCCGTGATTGCTCATATCGAGCACTTGACGGTAGCTCGGGAGATATGGCTGGAGCTTGATCAAATGTATAATCGGATGACCCTAATGAAGAGGGTTTCTTTGGAGGTACAGATGCGGACTTTGTCCGTAAATAAGTCTTCTTCGCTACGGGAGCACATTAACAAGCTAAGGCAGCTATAGATGCAGGTTCAGAATGCGGGGAAGCCGATTTCCTCCGAAGACATGGCGATCACACTATTGTCCCAGTTGCCGCCACGATTCGGTACATTTTACTCTGCCCTTATTGCTTCGGGGCGAGAGTCTACTCTTCGGTGGGAAGAGTTGGTTCCTATGGTCTTGGACCAAGAGGAACAGTTAAAGGGACAGAATGCTTCCAAGTCGGAGGCGTTGACAGGTCAAGCCTCTCAGAAGAAGGGGAAGGACCAAAAGAAGAAGAAGGGGGATAACAAGTCCAAGAAGGACAAGGAGAAGGACAAGGACAAAGACTCCACATGCCATATTTGTGGAAAGACTGGCCATTGGAAGAAGGATTGCCCTGACAAAGACACGAAGGACACCAAGAAGAAGGACACCAAGGATTCTGGAGCGGTGGCTGCACCCTCATCAGCTGCATTTCTTCATCTAGCTGTCATTGAGGACGCTTCACCGAATGCTTCTGATGCTGCGATGATAGCTCCCCAAGCTCGAGAGTGGATTGTTGATAGTGGTGCCTCACGGCACATGACTCCTTCATCAGATGGTGTTGCCCAGTTGCGACCCTCGCGTGGGCAGATTCTCATTGGAGACAGCTCTTCAGTTTCTGTTGCAGGTCGGGGTAAGATGCAGCTTATTCCGGATGGACGAGGTGGTACCCATACCTCAGAGGTTTTGCATGTACCAGGATTAGGGTACCATCTCCTTTCAGTTCATAAGATTTGCTCCCTTGGCCTTTTGGTGGAGTTTCACAGTACTACGGTGCGAGTCCTTGATCGTGGATCGAGGAAGGTTCTCTCATCCGGATATGAGGAGAATGGCATTTACAAACTGAAGTCTTCCACTGCCCTCTCTACTCTTCTTCTTACCTCACAGTCACAGTCTGAATTATGGCATGCTCGGTTTGGTCACCTGAACTATGACTATCTTCGGAGGGCGTCACGTGGACAGCTTGTTCGAGGGTTGCCGGATATAGTGGTGAGCCAGCAGCCATGTGTCTCCTGCATACGGGGGAAGCAGCATAGGGATGCCATTCCCCACACAGCTTCACGGCGGTCTACTTCACCGATGGAGCTAGTATCTACGGATCTACGTGGCCCTATGAGGAATGAGTCCTTGCGTGGGAGCTCTTACTTCATGCTGATCGTGGATGACTATAGCAGGATGACATGGGCCTACTTTTTGGTACTAAAGTCAGAAGCTTTCTCGCACTTCAAGGATTGGCTTCTCTTTGAGGAGAACCGATCAGGCCGGAAGTTGAAGACCTTGCGATCCGACAAGGGAGGTGAATTTGTGTCTAATGAGTTTGCTCGGTTTTGTGCAGATAGAGGAATTCACCAGGAGTTTACCAATACCAATACTCCTCAAGAAAATGGTATTCTTGAACGGAAGAACCGCAGTGTGATCGAGATGGCGCGCACCATGATGGAGCACCGACAGACCCCTCAGGTTCTGTGGGCCGAGGCTGTGGCTACTGCAGTCCACATCCTCAATCGATCCCCTACTTCGGCCGTGGAAGGGATGACCCCATTTGAGGCTTATTTTGGGACGAAGCCAGATGTTTCTTACTTTCGGGTCTTTGGGTGTGATGCCTATGTTCACATTCCCAAGGCTCACCGTGATAAATTTGAAGCGGCTTCCCGAAAACAGGTATTTGTTGGCTACAGCTCCCAGTCCCAAGGCTACCGTTTGTATGATCCCGTCAAGCGGGATGTATACACTAGCCGTGATGTGCGGTTTGTGGAGGTTCCGGCTACTTCAACGGGTGAGGAGCATCTCGTTCTTAGAGATCCAGGGGAGAGTTGGGCTCCTTCTATAGTTCCACTAGAGCCCGTGCCTTTTGATTATGATTCTGTTTCTGACAAGAGTCTACTGTTCCATCGGATACCTCTGAGGAGTTACCACCGGTGGATATTCCAGAGTCTTCTGCTGATGGAGAACGACAAGGGGAGGTTCGGCCTCCTCCTCGCTGGGCCCGTGACACACTTCGTGATTCAGGGATCGAGGGGGTTCCTGAGGAGTGGGGACCGCAGGATGGTCCGCGGCGGTCACGGAGGCACCAGGCACATTCTACGGAGCTGGTTTGCTCCAACTATTGTTTGATGACCCGTGTTATGCAGGATCGAGAGTCCACCTCCGTGAAGGAGGCTTTACAGTCCGCCCCATGGAAGAAAGCTATGGAAGCTGAGTTGGAGGCTATTGAGAGGAATGGCACTTGGTCACTCGTGCCCCGCCCCCCGAAGAAGAAGGTGATTGGAGTCAAGTGGGTCTTCAAGACCAAATATCTCAGTGATGGTACTTTGGATAAGCACAAGGCTCGCCTTGTTGCTAAAGGTTTTGCACAGCGCCCAGGGATTGACTGTCATGACACTTTTGCCCCCACAGCTCGTATGGCGACCATTAGAGCTGTTCTTGCCTTGGCTGGCCATAGGAGATGGCCTGTTTATCAGTTGGATGTGAAGTCGGCCTTCCTGAATGGTGATTTGAAGGAGGAGATCTATGTTGAGCAGCCTCCTGGCTTTGGTTCTTCAGATGGGAAAGTCTACAGGTTGAAGAAGGCCTTGTATGGCCTCAAGCAAGCTCCGCGTGCTTGGAACGAGAAGATTGATTCGTTCCTCGAGTCTCAGTTGGGATATCGGCGGTCCAAGGCCGATCCGCAGCTGTATGTTCACACTTCCGAGGATGGTTGTGTGTTGTTTGTCTTATATGTTGATGATTTGATTGTCACAGGTGATGATGCACAGCAGGTCCAGGAGACAAAGTCAGCTTTACATCGGACGTTCGAGATGACGGATTTGGGGCTACTCCATTTCTTTTTGGGCCATGAGATTTATCAGTCTCAGAGGGGGATCTTTATCTCCCAACAGAGATATGTACAGGAGCTCTTGGTGTCTTTTGAGATGGAAGATTGTCGGGCCCTCTCTACTCCTATGGATCCGAACTGGAAGGCCACTTCCCATTCAGCTTCTCCTTTGGCGGATGCGTCCCGCTATCGACAATTGATTGGGTCCTTGATTTGGCTTCTCAACACCAGGGTTGATCTATGTTTTGCTGTTGGGCTCTTGGCAGGGTTCATGAGTGAACCTAAGACGGTGCATTGGCAGGCTGCTCGGAGGATACTTCGGTATCTGAGGGGGACGTCTGATCTAGGGATTCATTACCCCGCAGGGACAGATGGGTCAAATCTTGTACTTGCAGGTTGGAGCCACTCGGATTGGGCCGGTGACGTGGACCACAGGCGGTCTACTACAGGTTACTGTTTTACTTTGGGTGCAGGTGTTATTTCATGGAGTAGCAAGAAGCAGCCCACGGTATCCCTTTCGTCTACTGAGGCGGAGTATCGGGCCGCGTCTTCCACCACATACGAGGTTGTGTGGCTATGGAGATTATTGGAGGAGCTTGGGTGCCCCCAGACTCGTTCTACATTGCTGCGATGTGACAATGAGAGTTGCATTGCCTTGGCAAGGAACCCTGTTTTTCATGCCCGGACGAAGCACACTGAGATCCAGTACCACTTCATCCGAGAAAAGCTTCTGGATGAGACCCTCACTGTGGAGTATTGCAAGACGGAGGACAATCTTGCGGATTTGTTTACGAAGGCACTTCCTCAGGCTCTACTTCGGCGACATTCTAGATCCCTCAGGCTTCTGCCCTGTCCAGGCTCTGAGAGGGGGTATTAGAGATCATAGCCTGCTTGGAGGGCAGCTGCACAGTCGGACTGTGCAGTCCGACTGCTTGCAGCCCAGTCGGCTACATTTAATGCAGCCGACCTATTTTCTGGTTGCGCCCTATTTCCTGGCGCCCTATTTCCTGGCAGATCTTGGCTGTTTATAGTCGACACTTTCAGCAGTCTGGACACACTTCTCTGACGCAGATTACAGACCGGTGACGCGCAGTTTCTGTCTCTGTTCACAGATTTCAGACAGCAGACAATGCAGACTGCAGCAGACTTCGAGGTGGACAGCAGGTTGCATCGTCGAGGTGGAGACACGCAGTCCAGCGCACTGCACCCATGTATATCTTTGAATTCAGCATTCTTTATACAGCAGATCTTCATCGTCCACTGTCTCTTTCTCTCCCTTCTCTCTCTGCGTTCTCTCTCTCTCAGTCCTACGCTTCCGCACCGCTGCACTCTGACACATTCTAACTATGCATTATTGATGAGAAGAATGCATTTTGCAAGCAATTCTTTAAGTCAATGGGCTCCTCCACATGCTCTTTTTTGCAGTTAGTAAATAAAATATTGGGGAGCTTTTTCTCATCACTATCATCATCTATATTGAGGGGATTTGATATCAACACAAATGTTGCATATGCAACATCCTAGTCTACAAGCTCATATAGTGGGAAAAATCTGACTTTTGGCAAGAGACGTGTTAATGATGGTGTTAGATGGAGACACATGCACCAAATATAGCATGAAATGTTTTCTTATGTTTGGATACCTATTGTGTGTTTGCATAGGAACCCGTGGATGCCATTAAAAAAGTGTTGTGAAGAAAATGAGCTCATGAACTTATTCAAGCAATTTGATTATTAGAATCATGCACTCACTCCCGAACTTGAATGTGGAAATTTAGCACTATGAGGACATGATAAAGGCTCATGGCCTTATGAGCACCTTAAATATGACAATAACAAAGAATGTTTTATTGATTCCACACACCATAATGTGAGTATCCAAGAGTGAAAGGAAATAAATGTTGATTGTAGACAAAGAGTATGAAATGAGACATGAGACAAGTCATACTCACAATGAAAGGGGCTAGAGATCAAATTCACCTCCACCCCATAGAGCCAAATGGGCTCTTCATTGAGCTTGGGAGCTAACAACACTCCGTGTCATGACCCAATTTAAGGGGTTGGTGTTCCATAGCACTAGGCCACACAATCCCGATGTACGGATGCATCAACTAATAGGCTAAGAGTCCAAGAGTGATGATCATACAACAATGTGCAAAATAGGTCCTTAAGTCCTGTAAATAGGACTCGGCTACCCTAGCCTCAAAGTGTCTTTAGTGCATTTGCACTTAGGCACTTTGTAACCACCATGACTAGTGCCCATCTGGATGTTTAGGGATGTAACACTTCCCCCCTTATGAATGATTGCTATCCTCATCAATATTCTTAGGGACGAAGTGAGGAAAACGAGACTTCAATGAGAATGTACCAACTCCCAAGTAGCCTTTGCCTCAGGTCGGTCCACTTGACCAAATACTTGGGGAAAATGATCTGATTAAATTGTTTAGTCCTACGATCAAGAACCCATTTGAGTTTGAGTGGAACATAATGAGGAATATCCTCAAGCCTTGAGACTTCATCAATCAGGACAATTAGTTCACCTTGTCCCAATTGTTCTTTGAAATGGCTCATGTGGAACACAAGGTGAACTAGGATTTTTGAAGGTAAATTTAGCTCATAAGATATGCTACTTATCTTCTTGGTAATCTAGAAAATACCACAATATCTTGAAGACAATTTATAGCACTTGTTGGTAGTCATCAAATCGTAGTTCTTTAGGACTTTAAGGTAAATCCACATGCCCTCCTAGACCTCTTGAGGAGTACAGTGTTGCTTAGCATAAAACCTGGCATAATCCTGGGCCATTTTAATGTTTTCCCTTTGCAATCATTAACACCTCTTACATATCATGCAGGAAGGTAACTACGGATTGCATTTTCATCTCCTAAAGCTTAATGGCAATTGGTAGTTTTGGCTCATAATTGTACATAAGCGTAAATGGGCTATAACTACTAGCCAAATGATTAGCAATATTATAAGAAAACTCAATATGAGGAAGATAACGCTTACAATTAGATTGCTTACGAGAGACATATGCACGCCATATATCCTCCATGGTTTGATTTGTCCATTTGATCTGTCCATTGGTTTTAGGATGTTCCAAGGATGACATGGACACTAGAGTTTCTAGTTTATGGAAAATAGTTTGCTAAAAATGGCTACTAAACTTAGGATCCCAGTCACTAAAGATTCCATTGGCAAACCATAAAGTCCATAAAGATATATGACAAAAGGACCAACCTCATGGCTTTTGGCGGTTGTCTTTGTAGGAATGAATCAAGCCATTTTTGTCAATCAGTCAACCACAACCTAGATTCCATCATGATCTCAAATCATATGGGGCAATTTGCTACAAAATCCATAGAAATGTTACTCCACTTTCTATCAAAAATTTGTAAATGATGCAATATACTTGCCTATATGTGCCATTCAACTTTATTAAGCTGACATTGCAAGCACTGAGGCACATAAGACTCAACCGTAGTATTAATATGCAGCATATAAAAGTGATGACTAACCAAGGCCAAAGTTTAGGGTAGTATGCTGGGGTGTCCAATGCTCCACGTATTATGATACTCGCACAAATTTTCGTATGGATATCTTGACCATTTGGCACACACACATTGTCTTGTTAAAAACGTAACCCATTACGGATGGAATACTTTTTTGCCATCTTTTTGTCAGTAGCTAGCTTTTGGGCGTTTGGACCGTTAAAGCTTCAGGGGCTATTAGGTCGCTCTTGAACTAGTTGCTAGATCTTACCAAAGTGAAGATCGTTTTGGCAACACCCTTTGAGAGAAAGATAGAAATCAATCAAGATTTTGGAGAAGGATAAGGCATTAACTGTAGGAATTTGACTGAGAGCATTGGCAATCATATTAGTTGCAATCTTTCTATAACAACTTTCGAAGTAAAACTCTTGCATAAGCTCTACCCATCTCGCCTTGCAACGGCCATAGAGATCGGGTTGATCACAAAGGTATTTCAATGAATGGTGATTCCTCCAAATAATAAACGAGGAACTATACAAATAATGACGCTATGCTTTAAGTGCATGGATGAATGCCAGTAATTCCTTCTATTGGGTGCTATAAAGTGTTTGGGCATTGGTGAGCTTACAACTCTTGAATGTGATAGGTCATCTATCTAATAAAGGAAAGCATTCTGGGGTAGTGGCAATCAACTATTTTAATCACTTCCATCCGTATGAACCTCAAAAGGTTTATTTGGATTGATAATTTGTAATGCTGGGGCAGTGCTAATCAACTATTTTAATATTTGAAAACATTCTCGAGATCACTAGTCCAAGAACTAAGGGTAGGTCTATTCTTGAAATTCTCATGGATTAAAAAAAAGACCAATGAATGGTAGGTAATCTTCACGATGGAAACTTACTAAAGTGGATATGACAAGATCTCTTATATCAACTCACAAGTAGCCTCTTGTTCTCTCTAGAAAAAATATTGTATTTGAGGTCTTGGAGTATGAAATAACTTAGATTCTAATACAAGGGGAATTGGAGATAGGGAGTATACCTCTTTAGGAGATAATGATGTCCTATTAGAAGCTTGTGAAATCTAAGAAAGAGTATTTATCAAGTTCAATAGGACTTAAAAGTCCTCGCTTTATGTGGGCCTCATTGTAGCTATTCCCATGGAAGAGATGAGAGCCGTCCCTTGCAATTTTGCTCGATTCCTCCTCTTGGGTGCCATTTGTCACTCCTCACTCCTCATGCTTCCTTCCCATATGCTTTTGATTTTTGTATGCTCCTCGAAGATCCTTGTTGCAACCCCTAGCCTTGTTGAATAGTACAAAGGTGTTTATTGGAGGATTTTGAGGGTAGTAGGGAAGTCAATTAATATAGGCTAGTTGTAAGGCAACATTGCATTGATGGGCCATTATGATTTATTATGGAGTAAGGATGACCATGCTAATAACAAGATAGTTATAAAAGAGGGATGCTAATATAAGGCAAGATGAAAGTGTGAGGTAATCCAAATATTGAAATGATGGAATAGTAGGGTAGATGATTGCATAGCTACGGATGTTGGTGGAGAGAAAGATGACGATGGGAAATGCTAAAGTTGATGAGGCCACCTCCTCCTCTTCCCCTCGCTCCCTCCCTTGCTCCCTCCCTCCCTCTCAGAGACTTTTAGCTCTGATAGTGTATTGGTCAATAAAGCGGGATAGGCCTCCTTGAGTACTCTTATTATTTCTCAATTGGGTGGTGTTAAAAGCCTAATGGGTAAAGAGAGGCACTTTGATATTGATAATGTATCAATATCTTGATAGCTTGGGGCACATTTTTCTCGTCAGGATTCTCTTTTTTTGCTTTAATCAACTGATTATTATGGTGGTACTTTCTTGTAATGGCAATCTTTCTTTGCTCAAGAGCATATCATTATTATTTAATGGATTGAAAAACTGGTGGCCTCTAATAAAAAGCGTTATAACATTGTATATTTTTTTCTTTTTTTCTGATTGAAAATGTCCCTTTCTCTCACGCTCCACTATTACTAAGGTAATACTATCTAATACTTTTCTACCTCCTTGTCCTCTGCTTCAACCCTCTCATGGATGTATTACTTCGGTCTTCTTTGTCAATACTTGACTAGGGTATAAGGGATAATGGTTGAATTGTGTGAGGTTCAACTTGGAGTGTTTGAAAAAATTATGGGCACATTACAGTTTCCTAGCCTGTGTCACTTATTGCTAGAGGTTGCAAGTTCTTTCTTTTGATGGTTGATTATTGCTTGCTCTCATATTTGGCCTATATCTTTACAGGGACTTAGACAAGCTAGCTCTCCTTGATTGTTGATTGTTAAGAGGGTTGTAGTTGTGCTAAGGGTGTTAGAACTTGACTTTTTGGGGCACTCCCATACTTGATGCTAGAATGATTTATGCTTGTTGTTGTCAATTTGGATCTAAGTAGTCAAATGGAGCATTTTCCTTTATAATATCTTTGAGCATGTAGTAGGTGCATGGGAACATAGTGTTTGTTCACGCTCCATCTCTTATGATTTTCTTGTGCTTTTATTTGACATTTATTTGTGGTTGTTTCTTCTTATTTCACTCTTCATAGTGAGATTTAGTGTTCTTAGGCTTTGCATAACCCTGCACTTGATTAGGCTTGCCTCCTCTTGGGACTAAGATGTAACTTGACTAACCATTATCTGATTATTTTGTTGAGCCTTATGTACAAAAAGCCATAAACACAATTGTCTTCTTGCTAGTTAAAGCATTTAGACTAGGGTAGATTGTCTCCTTTTGGCCCCTGGGCCTATTACTTGGTCTTTGCTATTAGAACATCTACATTTGGCCATGGCTTTAGGATAAAGTCAAATTAATTCTCTTGGACACATAGTTGACTTCACAAGTATTGAAATACTTACATATATGTGTGTGTATACGATGCCTTAGAAAAGTATAAAGACCAATGTGAACTATCACTAAGAGTGTGGAAGGATGAGTATACATATATGGATGGATAAGCCTTGATGAGTTGTTAGTCAAAATTGACCAAATGCAATGTACTATTTGTATGAATTTGCAAAATTAAAGAGGCACCATGTATCACTTCATCCATAATCCACCTTAGCCGCTTCTTCATTTGGTATCAGAGCCTTACACCTCTCGTTCTCTCCTTCTCTCTACCTCTCTTGAATCTTCTCTAGCTGTAAGAGCATATAACTTGCCCTTCTTTCTTTAGCCATATCTTTCGGCTCACACATCTAATCCACAAGATGTTGTACTTTGAATGAAGGCCACAATTTGAGTTTCATATTGAATGGAAATATCCTAGCTTATCTTTGCAAAAAGATAGCTGCAACCCACCCCAAGTTAGAATAAATTGATAGCCATAGCCAATAAACCATCAACCTTGGTTTTCTTCTCAGACTAGCCAACATATTGCATCATTTAGTGAGTTTAATAGCTCATTTTGAAGATATTTCCAAGACAAAAAAATTCCTCTAAAATAGCATGGAAATTATGCACAATCAAGTAGCACATAGGTGCTGAATCTTAGGTGGCCATTTCGGGGAAAATTGAAGTTGTATAGTGGCAGTGAGATTTGCACACCACAAAATTCTTAGGGCTCCTTTGAGTCAAAGTATCCAATCTCCTATTAAAATCCCTAGATATGATTCTATCTTTGGGGGTATCCATTGATATTCCAATAGCTAATGGTATCTCTACCTCAAGTAATTTGTAGCCTTATCTTTAAAAAAATTTAAGAGTTCTGTTAACCCTAGTTATTTTCAAGAAAATTGAGTGAATGTTGTAAGTCATATGAGAGTCAAGGAAGTAATTAAGTACACTTAAGTAGAATTCTTAGTAAATATTGAATGTATCACCCATTGGGATGTATTTGATGTGGAGTCAAGCACCTCCTTCTAAAAATTCAAGATATTGTCTACAATTGTCACCTTCATTACTCACTTGTATAGAGTTAGACATTGCCAAACACCATCTACAAGCTTGACAAGGCCTCTCCATTGAGCATTAATATTGTTCCTTATGGCATCATTCTCAAGGTGGCATTGGAATTTTTTGAGGGGGGAGAAAAGTTCTACACATGGGCCACCCAAGTTCAATTGATCCGAATGCATAAAAAATGTTAGACTATCATGATAGATAATCCACTAGAATAGATCACTAATGAATAGATTGATGAGGATGAACAAGCACTATCTCTTATTAGGCTACATCTAGTACACTATCTCATCCATTATATAAGCACAAAAGGAAGAGCTAAAGATGCAAGGGATGAATTAAAGCAATGTTTGGAGCCAAAGTCAAAAACCAATAAATGTACTTTAAAATTGAATTTTATAAAATATATCATAAGTTCAAGCACTCATAGTAGAACAAACATCTAAGCTAAGAAGCATCATGAATTAGTGAAGGAATTAAAGTCATTATCCCAATAGCCATGTGGCTCATAAGTCTATGTTAAGGATTTGAAGCCCTAAGAGATACATTACTCACTTTGGAGTCACCTAAAATAAGGATGCATATGTTAAGGATTTGAAGCCCTAAGAGATACATTACTCCAACTAGCAAGGTCTCAATTTTCTACACTAGAAAATGGACAAACAAAGAATACTATCACTATGGCAAAAAATGCCACATTATTCAAAAATCTCAACTAAAAATTTTGCCTAAATCTACAAACTATAAGAAAATTTGTTATGTGAAAAATGAATGCAAGTTAAAGCAAATAAATTTCATGGAAGAAAACTTAGTAATAGTAAGGAAGACCAACACAGGGTTACTTGTTTGGAAGACAACGATTAAGAAGAAAAGGAAGAAAACAAAGACAAAGAAGATGAAGGCTACTTGAACACTATCTAGAAGTAGCAAAAGGAAGCATTCATATGGGGGGGGGGGGGGGGACAAGATTTCTACATGTTGTAATCACTTGACATTCGCTAGTAGCTATAGAATAAGGCATAAAGGTAGGGTGTTGAAATACTTACGTATGCATATATGTTTGGTGACTTAGAAAAATATAAAGGCCAATATGAACTGTCACTAAGAGTGTGGAAGGATGACCATGCATATGTGGATGGATAAGGATGATGAGTTATTAGTCAAAGGTGACAAATTCCAATGTAATAGTTGTATTAATTTGCCTAGTTAAAGGGGCATTAGTAATACAAAGTTATCTTCTTGCTTTTTTTCAAACTCATGGGTCACTTTATCTACAATCCACCTTAGCTTATTCTTCAAAAAGTTGTCTCCACCTTGAATGCCTATCAAGTAACATTTTTTTCCATTGACTTTATTTGATTAGACAAGATGAAAAAGATGATTGAAACATTCTTATTTTCTAGCTTGATCAAGATTCTACATCTACCCAATAATAAGTAAGATCTACCTTCCATTATGTTGAATTTAACATTTAGTTTTGGTTATCTTATTTTGGTCCAACATCACAAGATATTAAGTTGTATCTTGCATCATGTATGTGTGCATCAAATGCGAACTCCTTCTTGGCAACTAGCCTAACATGTAACTAGGTTGGTGGAAATAAGGGTACATTATCATTGAAGTTAAACCTATTTGATTGGGATATAATAGTTGAGAAAAACCATTCACTACGAAAGTTTTATGAGCTAACAAAAAAATTTGAGCAATACTAGGATAAACGCTTTCTTATTAGTAAAACAAAATTCAAAAGTATAATGTAAGATCTGCCCAATCTAGACATAGTCCACTCATATTTTCTCACACACAGATACACGTTGATGTCTCATTTTTCTTTCTAAGCACATTTACAAGTATCTGTTGGGGGTCAAACACTGCATGTGCCTAGCTGCCTACACTTACTTGTACTTATTGCACCAGCACACATGTATACTAAAAGTGGTGACCACCTATCACTGTCACTTTATTTTCAATTTTTTATTCTTTACATGCCAGTAGAATAAGGAAAGGCAAGTCACACATTGTGACCATTGGAGTTTCCACATACAATCTTGCTCTCTCTTGGTTGAACCTTTATAACTCTTGCTTCTCTCTGGATTCTACTTATGCGTCTACTCTTGCTTCACCTTTCAACTGGTATAAGAGCAAGAATTCGAGGAGTTTCTTCAACAATGCATTCAACTTATTAAGAAGAGAGCTTGCTTGAAGCTTTCATGGCAGCTACACAACAAGCTAGGAGTTGCCTCAAGGATAAGCAAGTGACTAGCAACCTTAGCCCACATGTTTGGGCTGCTCTCATGTCAACTGACCTCCTTCATTGCCTCTAGCTCATGCTTTGGCTGCTAGGTGTGTGTTACTCTAACTATTGGACATTGCTCTTGACATTGGAGGGTTGGTTTTGAGTACCAATGTTGATGTAGCCCGTACTTCTCATACACTTATAGTGAGAGGCAAATGTGGTGGTAATGGGAATAATAATGCTAGTAGAGACTCGCAATCTAATAGGGGCAAGTCTAAGTCTCATGGGCAATCATATAGTAAGTTTTGTGGTCCTAAGTCCTCTCTTACTTGTTCATTATTATGGTTAGCAAGGTCACATAAGGCCATAATAATGACAAAGGGAAAGTGTAGGATAATGTCAAATCTTCTAATGATCGTAGCATTGTTTCTAAGTCCAATATTAAGATAGAAGAAATAATTGCCTAGGAGTATAGCTTAGATCATACTTATTGCTTCATCACTTGATGCTACTAAGTTGACCATCCTCTTACTTTCAGTGTTGGCTTCTTGATTGGGGGCTTCATTTCATGTTACCCCTGCATCACCATTAGTTTTATAGCTATCATATTGTTATAGGTTTGGTTAGACTGGGAGATGATGTTGCATTGGATATTATTGGCATAGGTGATGTGAGATTGCAGTTTGGTACTAGTGCTCCATTTATGCTTCATGATGTATGCCATATCCTAGCTTTGAATAAAAGCCTTATATCCACTTGATAGTTGGATGATGAAAGATACCATGTCTCTTTTGGTGATTTTGCATAGAAATTTACATGTGACAATCTCATTTTTGCTAAGGTGCCAATGATAGGCTAAAATACCTACAATTTGAAAATGGGGGTGAAGATATCTCTAAGGCATTTGAGAAGTTTTGTAATGAGAGGGGTATTAAGAGTCAATTGACCAACCCATATAGCCCACCCTAGAATGGTATTGCAGATCACATGAATAGGACTATTTATGAAAGAGTGTGGTTAGGCAGGCTTACTACAATACTTTTGGATCAAGGCAGTTACTATAGTAGTTGATTTGAGTAATAGATCCCCACATGCTATCTCGGTGGTAGAGTTGCATAGGATGTTTAGGTTAGTAAACCTCCCTCGTATTCACACTTATGTGTCTTTGGATGTGAGACTTTATGCCATATTCCCAAAGACAAATGTATATGCTAGATCCAAAGTCCATCAAATGCATCTTTCTTGGATACGGTAATGTAGGTGAGACAAGCTATCTCTTTTGGGATCCACATGCTTGAAAGGTTACATAAAATGAAGATATCATATTCCATGAGAAAAATATACATATGAAACTAGAGAAATTAGTTAAGATACGTAGTGTGATCTCTTAGGAAGAGCCTTTTTTTACAGTTTTGGCTAGTCCCAATTAGATAGCCTCTTGTAGTTATGATGATATAGTGACCCAGGATCTATCTATTGTGCATGATCATGATGTTCGATAGAGAGGATATGCCATATAGACTCCATAGCAAGTCTTGAGATGCTCCATTAGAGCCTCATATCCTCCTAATCATTTTGAGACCTCTATGCATTATGTCATGGTGATAGCTTCTAGTGAGCCCCTTACTTATGAGAAGGCTATGCACAGAGGTGATGGTCACTCTTGGGAGAAGGCCATGCAGTCTAAGTGTGATACATTATAGAAAAACCCTATATGGGAATTGGTTCCTTTTCCCAATGGATAATATGCGTTGCCATGAAAGAGGATATAAAAGTTGAAGAGTACCCTTGGTTGCCTTAAGCTAGCATATAAGAACAAACTGATCACTAAGGGTTTTAAGCAGGAGAAGGAAGTTCATTTTGATGAGATATTCTCTCATGTGGTCAAGATGACTACCCTACACTTTGTATTGGCCTTTATTGTGCAAATGGATATGTACTTGTACCAGATGCATGTGAAAATGACTTTCCTTCATGAGGACATGCATAAGGATATTTATATACAGTAGTTTAAGGGCTTTGAGGAAAAGGGGAAGGAACACCTAGTGTGCAAATTAAGGAAGAGTCTTTATTGACTTAAGCAGAAACCTAGAGAATGGTATCATAAGTTTGATATCTTTATGCATTTACAGGGTTATGCTTGTAGTGATATGGATATGCGTTTTTACATGAAGAAGGCCTATGCTGGTAGCATTATCATATTGGTTCTATATGTTGATGACATGCTAATTGTTGGGAGTGCTTATGATGAGCTAGATGCTTTGAAGATTCAACTCAATAAGAGCTTTGAGATGAAGGACAATGGGATATGCCTCTCACATACTTGGTATGCACAGTACACGCAATCCCTCCAAGGGGCTCCTCTACTTGTCATAGAATGAATACATTCATAGAGTCCGTGAGAGGTTCCATATTCAAGGTGGTAAGTCTATTGGCCACCCATTGCCTTCTCACGGAAGGTCAGATAGGCTAGTTGCCTCTAGTCAGATGATGGGAAGGCTAAGATGGCCAATATCCTATATGCATCCAATGTGGGCAGCTTGATGTATGCCATGATAGCCACTAGACCTAACATAGCATTTGTAGTGGGAGTTGTGGCTCATTTATATGGTGACACCTAGCAAGCAACATTGAGATGCTGTGAAGGGTATCAATAGTTACTTTAAGGGCATTGTAGATATGTACATTTGTTATGGTGGCTAGGATATTGGAATTGTGGGCTACACAAACTTTGACTATGCAGGCATACAAATAGTAGATATTCCACCTCGAGCTATGTTGGAGTGGTTGCTTAGGTTGACTTGGATCTTTCTTAGATGGACATCAAGATAGTTTTTCTTCATGAGGACTTGCATAATGAGATTTACATGGAGTAGCATAAGGGCTTTGTAGAACCTAGCATGGAATACCTAGTGTGCAAATTAAAAAAGAGCCTTTATGGCCTTAAGCAGGCACCTAGGGAATGGTACCACAAGTTTGATGCTTTTATGCATTCATAGGGATATTCCTATAGTGATATGGATCCATGTTTGTACACAAAGAAGGCTCATGATGGCAACCTTATGATTTTGACACTCTATGTGAATGATATGTTGATTGTTGGGTGTGCTCATGATGAGTTGGATACCTTGAAAGTTTAGCTCAAGAATAGCTTCGAGATAAAGGACATGGGACAAGCCTCACATATTTATGGAATGCGCATTACGTACGATCACTCTAAGGGGCTCCTTTACTTGTCATAGAAGGAGTACATCCAAAAGGTTCTTGAGCGACTTCATCTACAAGATGTTAATCCTATTGATGGTCCTTTACCTTCTCATGTGCAAGTTAGTCAGGCTGATTGTTCGCAATTTGATGAACAGGTCGAGATGACCAAGATATCTTATGCATCTATAGTGAGTAGTTTGATGTATACTATGATAGCCATTCATCCTAATGACCTAGCATTTGTAGTGGGAGTTATGGCATGCTATATGGCTACACTTGGCCGATGACATTGGGATATTGTTAAGGGTATCATGAGATATTTGAAGGCCATAGCAGCTATGTGCATCTGTTATGGTAGTTAGGATACATGAGTCATAGGATACATTGACTGTAATTATATAGGACATGCAGACAATAGAAATTCCACCTCTGGATATGAATCTACCTTTGTTAGAGGTGCTAATTCTTGGATGTCCAGGATGCAAAAATGTATGGCCCTATCTACTCTACAAGCAAAGTATGTTTCAGCCCCACTGAGACTTGCAAGGAGGCTCTCTGGTTTGGTTGTCTCATAGCAAACCTTGGCATTATTGATGTGGTTTCTACACTACATTTGGATTCTATGAGTATTATCCAATTGGTCAAGAATATGGTATTCCATGCAAAGATGAAGCATATTGAGGTGTGTTGCCACTTTATTAGAGAGGTCGTTAAGGACAAGTCCATTGAGCTTTCAAGATCTCAACCAACTAAAATCTTACAGATCTAATCACTAAAAGTGTCTCAAGAGAGTGTTTTGCCTTCCTTAGAAAGTTGATGGGCATTGGATGAGATGATATCTTTCCTCATTCTATTATACTTATGTGCATTTGTACTTTGTCACTTTTTTCTTATTCTCTCCTCGCTAGGGGTACATTCCCCTTTAAGTGGGAGGTTGTTGGGGGTAAAGGACCTTGTGCATAGCTGCATGTGTATTAGTTACACTGATAGTAGTCGTATCGTGTATTAGCAACCCGCACACCTATATATTGTAAGTGGTTAGCCATCATTGTCGCTTCATTCTTTATTCTTTTAGTGGCATTTAAATAAAGGGAAAGTTGGTCACACATTGTGACTGTTGTTTCCACATCTTGTGTATCTCTCTTTCTTACTCTTGCTCCTTCCACCATAGCTCTTGCTTCCACTTCAAGGCTCACTCCCTTCAAAAAACCTTTGTAGTTTTTTTTGTGCTTGCTTATGGTTTGGATACTTATATTATTATATTAACATCTTAGAAGTGTTTGTGGTGATGTACTACTCATACAAGCATTATGCTTTGATGATTACATGATAATAGTAAAATTGTGTATAAAAACAAAACTAAAAGACATGTCAATATTGAAAGGTAGAGCAGGATGGAAAACACAAGTAGAAGCAAGAGATATGGAGGCTCAAGTAAGAGAGAGAAAGATAATATGTGGGAACTCCAACAGTCACAATGTGTGACATATCTTTCCTTATTCTATTGGCATGTAAAGAATAAATAATAAAGTGATAGTGATGAGCAGTTGCAACCTACAATGTACATGTGTGCAGATAATAAGTACAAGTAAATGTAGGTGGCTATGCACATACAACCATTAACCTGCAACAATCTTCCACTTAAAGATAAATGTGCCTAAATGTGGGAAAAATAAGAAAAAGGTGACAAAGTACAATGTGTACATATTGGTATAACATGATGAGGAATATATATTAATTCATCCTCTACCTATCATCTTCCTACGAAAGGCATAACATTCCACTATGAGACTTTTGGTGAGCAAATCTATAATATTGTCGTCAATTTAGATCTTGACAAGCTCTATCTGCTTGTTCTCAACCATCTTTTTGATGAAGTAATATCGCAATGTGCTTGGTCTTCACATGAAAGACTAGATTATGTGCCAACTAAGTGGCACTCATAGAGTCTGAATACAATATAAGAGTCATAGTCATACCCAAGTCTATCAAATGGCCTAACCATAGGGCCTCCTTGCAAGCCTCCTTGGGGTTGCAATATAGCGATCTTGGTAGTAGAAAAAGTAATGTATTTATATACCTTAGACATCCATGAAAAGAAAAGAAAAAAATAGAAACTTTCTTTTTAATTAAAATAAGGAGAGAGAGAGAGAGAGAGAGAGAGAGAGAGAGAGAGAGAGAGAGAGAGAGAGAGAGAGAGAGAGAGAGAGAGAGAGAGAGAGAGAGAGATATATATATATATATATATATATATATATGTATATATATATATACATACATATACAAAGAGAAAAAAAGAAAGAAGAGGAGAGGGAGGGAGAGAGAGGCGGAACAGAGAGAAAGAGAATTATAGAGAGAGGAAATATAAAATTTGAGAGAGAGAGAGAGAGAGAGAGAGAGAGAGAGAGAGAGAGAGAGAGAGAGAGAGAGAGAGAGAGAGAGAGAGAGAGAGAGAGAGAGAGAGAGAGAGGGGATAGAGACAGAGAGAAGAAAATGAGAGAGAGAAAATAATAAGAAGAAGAGAAAGAATTTGAACACAGAGAGAATTATAGAGAGAGGAAAGCTAAAATTTAAAAGAAAGAGAAAAGAAAAAAATTTAAAGAGAGAAGAAAAAAAGGTAAAAAGAGGAGAGAGAAGGAAAGGAGAGGAGAGGGGAGATAAAGAGAGAAGAAGAATAAGAAGAAAGAAGAGGAAAAGAGGAAGAGAGATGGAAAAAAACAGAAAAAAGAAAATTCTTTTTAAAATTTAAACATTTTGAGAGAGAGAGAGAGAGAGAGAGAGAGAGAGAGAGAGAGAGGATAAAATTTAAAAGAGAGAGAAGGAGAGAAGAAAAAGATAAAATTTAAAAGGGAGAGAGGGAGAGAAGAAAAAAAGGAAAATTAGGAGAAAGGGAAGAAAAAGAAAAGGGGGCGGAGAGAGAGAGAGAGAGAGAGAGAGAGAGAGAGAGAGAGAGAGAGAGAGAGAGAGAGAGAGAGAGAGAGAGAGAGAGAGAGAGAGAGAGAGAGAGAGAGAGAATATCAACATAAAGAGAGATTTATATACAAGGAAAAGATAAAATTTACATACTTTAAGAGAGACTAAGGGGGGGGGGGGGAGAAAGTGAAAGAAGAAAAAGAAGAAGAAGAGAGAGAGAGAACATGTAGAGAGAATTATAGAGAGAGAAAGGATAAAATTTAAAGAGAGAGAGAGAATAAAAAATAGAGGAGAAAGAGAGAAGGAAAATAGAGGAGAGAGAAAGAGATACGCTGAGTGATCTTTCAAGAGGAGCCTCCTTCTCCTATACAACTGACTAGATAGTCTACCTAGTCGATGCTCTAGTGGCCTAGGATTTGCCTCTGTTGTGTAGGATCAACCTTTTTTGAGACGCCCTACTAGAGTTAGACATCGACTTGAGCACTTTACACCCTCTATGGATTATTTTATGGTGACAAATGTAGGTGACCCTCTCTCTTTTGATGAGACCATGCACATAGATGATAGTCACTCATGGGATAGAGCTATGCAGTTAGAGTTTAACTCTTTACACATTTCTCATGTGGTCAAGATGAAGATCCTACACTTGATACTAGCATTGGTTACTCAGTTAGATCTGGACCTTTATCAAATGGATGTAAAGATTGTTTTTCTATAAAGAGACTTGCATGATGAGATTTATATGCAGTAGCTTAAGGGCTTTGAGGAAAAAGGCAGGAAACACCTAGTGTGCAAGTTGAGAAAGAGTTGTTAATGCCTTAAGCAAGCACCTAGGGAATGGTACCACAAGTTTGATACTTTTATGCATTCACAGGGATATACCTGGTAGTGATATGGGTTCATGTTTATACACAAAGAAGGCTTGTGATGGTAGCATTACGATTTTGGTACTCTGTGGATGATATGCTTATTGCTAGGAGAGCTCATGGTGAGTTGGATGCCTTGAAAACTCAACTCAAGAAGAGCTTTGAGACGAAGGATGTAGGATATGCCTGACATATTCTTGGGATGTGCATTACGTGCAATAACTCTAAGGCACTTCTTTACTTGTTGCAGAAGAAGTACATCCAGAAGGTCCTTGAGCGGTTTCATATACAGGATATTAAACCTTTTGGCTTTCCTTTATCTTCTCAGGTGAAGGTTAGTTAGGTCAATTGTCCATAGTGAAATGACTAGAGGGTTGAGATGGCTAAGTTCCCTTATGCATATGTAGTGGGCAGTTTGATGTATGCCATGATAGGCACTTGTTCTGACATAGCATTTGTAGTGGGAGTTGTGATGTGCTATATAGCTATACCTAGCAAGTGGCATTGGGATGCCATGAAGGGTGTCATGAGATCCTTCAAGGGCACAACAGATATGTATATTTGTTATGGTGGCTAGGATACAAGAGTCATGGGGTACATTGACTTTGATTATGCAGGACACGCAAATAGTAGGAAGTCTACTTGTGGCTATGTCTTCACCTTTGCTAGAGGTGTTGTTTCTTGGATATCCAGGGTGCAAAAATGCTTAGCCCTATCTACTATAGAGGAAAAGCATGTTTCAACCACCACTGAGGCTCTCCAGCTAGGCTGTCTAGTGATGGCAGACCTTGGTATTACTAATGTGGTCCCTATACTACACTCGAATTCTATGAGTGCTATTTAGCTGGCCAAGAATCTCATCTCCCATATGAAGACAAAGCGCATTGAGGTGTGTTATCACTTTATTAGAGAGTCATTGAGGACAAGTCCATTGAGCTTATTAAGATCTCAATTGACCAAAATTCTATAGATCTTCTCACAAAAAGTCTTTTAGCAGAGTGTTTTTCCTTCCTTAAGATGTTGATGGGCATCGGAGGAGATGAAGTTTTTTCTCATCCTATTTATATACACTTGTCCTTTGTTACTTTTTCCTTGTTCTCTCCTCACTAGGGGCTTATTTCCCTTTAGGTGGGAGGTTGTTGGGGGTAAAGGCACTTGTGCCTAACTGCTCATGTTTTAGTTACATCGAAAGTACCCGCACACTTGTATATTGCATGTGATAGGTGCCCATCACTGTCACTTCATTCTTTGTTCTTTCAATGACATTTGAATAAGGGAAGGTTGGTCACATGTTGTGACTGTTGGAGTTTCCACGTCAGGTCTCTCTTGCTCTTGCTCTCTTACTCCTTCCACTATAGCTCTTGCTTCTACTTATCGAGAGCTTCTACTTGAGGCTTCCTACCTTCATGTTGCCATTGCAAAACATTGAGAGTGCCCAAGTTGTCAACTTTGTAGATATTCTCACATATTTACTAAGCTTTGGTTTTCAAGGGATGTTTTATCAATTGGAGACTTGTCACATTTGCAACACGTGGACGAGAATATTGGGATTGCATGTATCCAAACTTATGATGTGTCAAATGTGGTAGTAGATGTAGACAATGCTAATCCTTTGTAGCAAAGCTCTATGGGTCTTCATGTCACTTATTGTGATGCTCACGTAACAACAAATTGTCATTTTAGAGATGGTCATATGCAAAATGATTTACATTTATCTCTTCAAGGGATGCATGAGGATGAGATAAATCCCCATGAGAATCATAGGGATACTATTATGTTTCTAGTTGTGACTTGTGAGGTAAGGCTATTTGCCTATGTGTGAATACCATCTAGCGATGACCATATTGCTATTCAAGGATCCTTAAATAGAATCTCTTGGCAACCTTTCAGAAATGTGCTACCATTTGGAGCTATGCTATGGAATATTGAAAGTAAAAGACATTGTCATTGTGTTGTTGGGAAGCTGTGTTGTTGGGAAGCATTGTTGAAGAAATGGGAAAGTATCATTGTCACCCCTACAAGGACCACTGCAACTATTGCAAGAGTTTCTCCATGGCACACACTCTCAGAGCAGAGAATTCAAAACCAACATAAGGGCATATAATAGTGCTTTATCATTTGTGTTGATAGGAGCTCAAACAAATGCCTTTTTGTCTAATCATGGCAGTGGATACACATTTCAAGTCCATGGCTCAATGTACCATCATATTGGTCCATTGTTACCTAATATTACACAAAAACACATATTTAAATTTGCACAATTAAATAGAATGGATGTTATGCCTGGTCTTTTACTAGAGCTATTGGGGCAACTCCAATCCATAATGCATATATGAAATCTATATGCATAGCTATTTCATTCAGTGTGGGTGATCATTTGCAAATTGGTCCCTCTATCAATATAAGGATGACAATATCAAAAATTTCTTCACCTTTGGTAATACTTTGTTCCTGCCCATTGGGACGGAACCTACCAAACTCTCAAATAGGGATTGTGTGACCCAATTGCAACTTTATGCCTATTATCTTCAAGTTTGCAATGATAGAAATGCATGCTTCTTAGGAGGGGGCCATTTGTTACAACAATTCATTATGGATGCCTATTGTAGTATTGAGAAATGTAGGCTAGCGTGGTGTTGACACAATCAACAAACACTAAGGTCGGAAATGTATTGAGGCTTGGCTGATATGGCTGCAGCAAGTGATATTGTGCAATGACCTTTGATTGGAGCTAATGTAGGTAAATGAGTTGTTCTATTGTCCTCCTTCACTGGAGGCCCAAGGCATATGCATTAGTTGTATCAATATGCCATGGGGATAGTGCATGCAAAGGGCAAGTCTGATCTATTTATCACTTTTATGTGCAATCCCAACTAGTTGGAAATCCAAGCTGCCTTGCTAGTTGGTCAAAGAGCACACGATCAACTTGACTTCACTACATGTGTGTTCCATAAAAGGTATCATGATATGATGTAGTTGTTGCTAAAGAAACAACTATTGAGAAGACTTGTTGGATACGTTAATGTAATTGAATTTCAAAAAAGGGTTTTGCCACATTCTCACATGCTATTGATACTTGATGAGCCTTTCAAACCAAACAACATTGGTCATTATGATAGATTGGTTTGCATAGAACTTTTTGATAAGAAGAAGTTTGCTGATTTGTATGATACAACTGTATGTGCAATCTACATCATGATTGTGGAGAACTCAATCCTTCAAGTCCATGAATATATGAAGGGTGTTACATTAAGAGATATCCGTTGAAGTTCATGCACATGACAAGTGTTGACAATGCTAGATATCCCATTTATAGGAGATGAGATGATGGTAACAAAATTAATATTAAAGAAAAATTTATCGATAATTGTCTGATTGCCCCTTACAATCTGTATTTGAGTAAATGATACAATGCTCATATTAATGTAGAGATTTGCTCAATGATCATGTTGTCAAGTATATTTATAAAGGGCATGATCAAGCCACCATGAGATTCACATCTACTTGCAATACAACAATAACTAAAGAGGTGAACCAACAAGATTTGGATGAGATTTCACATTGCCTTCATGTGGCTATGTTTTGGCGTCAAAGGCATGCTAGAGAATTTATGAGTATCACTTACATAATGAGAAGCTTGATATCCAACAATTGCAAGTCCATTTTCTTGGAGAGAAAAATATTGTCTTTTGTGATAATTACAATATTCAAGATATTGTTGTGGATGACAATGCTAGGAAGAAAAATTTGACCAAATGGTTTTCTTGCAACCAATAGTTTTGTGAGGTAGGAAGTTTATTATACCAAGAGTTTTTTCTAAGTGGGTTTGGAATTCAAGAAGTAAATCGTGGACAATGAGGAAAAAGGATAATACATGTGGTCGTATGTACTTTTTTGCCCTAAACAGTGGCAAGAGGTTTTACTTATGCTTACTTCTAGCTATTTGCAAAGGGAGTACTTCCTTTGAGGACGTGCATAGTGGATTCCGTCATGTACACTACATTGAAGGAAGCATGCATAGTAGAGGGTATGGTAGAGAGTGAAAATGAGTGGCTTCAATGCATATAAGAGGCATGTCAGATGCAAACTAGGGTGCAATTGAGAAATCTATTTGTTGTTATTTTGGTTTTTTGTAGTCCCCCTTTTCAAGAACAATTGTGGCAAAGATTCAAGGTACCTCTTATTGAGGACATTTTGTGTAGATTATCATTGACTCATGTATGTGATGAATTGTTACAAATTCAAGCTCAGAATGAAGCACTTATGCATGTACAAGGTCTATTGCGACAACATGGCCATAGTTTGCAACATTATGATGGGATGCCTCAATTGTTTGGAAATGCCTCATAAATACATGGTAATCTACTATTGGATGATGAATGCATGTACAATGTTCTTGAGAAAGAAAGCCCTACTAAGGCTATGGAAAATATACTTGACGAGGGCCTGAGAAGGGCATGTGGGACAATTATGGAAGTTGTGGATGCAAGTAATAGGACACGATTTTTCTTAGATGGCCCTGGGGGATTTGACAAGACATTTCATTATAAATGTTTACTTGCAAAACTACATGGTCAAGGTTGAGTTGCCCTTGCTACTGCATCTTGTGGTATTGCCACACTCCTCCTTCCCAATGGCCAAGAACATCCCACTCTAAATTTAAAATTCTATGCAGCTAGACTCACAATTTGCTTGTAATATTCTAGTGCAAAGTGACCTTCCTATATTGCTAAGACAAACATGCTTTATACTATGGGATGAAGCTATCGTGATACATTGGTTTGCTTTTGAGGCATTGGACAAGACTCTAAGGGACATCATGTCTTTGGATAACCCATTTGGGGGAAAGGTAGTTCTCTTTGGTGGGGATTTTAGATAGATATTGCTAGTGGTATTAAAGGGTGCACACAAGGACATTGTGAATGTTGCTTTATGTTTCTCAAGGTTATGGGAAAGTATATTGGTATTGAGATTGACGCACAATATGCATATCACGTTGTCTAGGAAAGGGGCAATTGAGGCCAACTTTGTGGAATGGATACAAGGTGTTTGTGATGGCTCAATACCTGATGTTGAGAATGACAAGGTAAAGCCCCCACTTGAAATGGTTTTGCAAGGATGGTTCATTCATGACCTCATTGCATTTGTATATAGTGATGTGTCTATTATGCACAACTTTTCAACGTTTTTCAATGAGAGAGCAATTCTTGCTCCTTGAAATACAAAAGTGGATGTACTGAATGGGAAAGCTTTGGGCATGATGCTTGGTGATACGAGACAATATTTTAGGGCAGATAGCATTGTTGAAGGTGATAAGAATTTGTTCCTTTCTACTATAGAGTACATGAACTCACTTGACCTTGGGGGGCTTCCCTCATTTGTTTTGTTTGAAGCTCAATGCCCCTATCATCTTGCTTCAAAATCTAGATCCATCTAAAGGAATGTGAAATGGTACAAGACTTATATGCAAGGAATTCAATAGTAAGACTATAGAGAGAGAGATAATAACATGCAATAATATTGGTGCAAGGGTATTCGTTCCAAGGATTACATTCATTTCAAGTACATTGCATCTACCTTTCACTATGAAATGGACATCAACAAGTCACAAGGTTGAACATTGGCATACCTAGGATTATACCTCAAAAGTCTAGTCTTTACTCATGGGAAGCTATACATTGCATTGTCTTGGGTAAAGTTGCCATCAAGTTTGAAAGTGTTACTAGAAGACAATGAGTGTCATTCATCTCCACTACAATGTTATAATGATGTTTTTTTGAAACATGCTCTTGGTTTGCTGAATTTCTTTAACTTTCTCAACATGATAGATTGTGTTGTTATGCTACTTTTTCAATCATAACATTTGGCCCTTTGATTGTGACATGTTTAATATATGGGTACTCCTACTTATGGATATTATGGTGCTTCAAAGACTCAATTGGCCTTGCAAGAAAAGTTTTGATCAATTGTTTTGGACCTAAGATTCGTTGATTGCTTGTAAGTATTGTTGAGTGATTGGAGTCTTTGCCTTTTCTCATAGCTTCTGAAGGGTTGTTCCTCAAAGGTAGATATCATAGTTATCTTACATGTTTCTTTGTTCCTAATCCACTCAATGCTCGTATTGTGTTACATTCACACACAAAGTGGATCCCTTTTCATTGGAGCAATGGGAGTGCCATGATCTCTATTCCATTATTGTATTGAACCAACTCAACATGGGTGAAACAAGAGATTTTCAAGTTAATTCCCCTCATCCATGTAACTTTTGTTTTTCTTCACATTGATGTTTGCACATGTATATGCCTATCTTTGTGAGTGATCGCCTAATTGTGGACTATGCTATAGAATACATGGAATGCAATAGGTTAGGACTTGTTGTGCAATATGTGGAAACATCACCTGCCAACACCCATTCCTCTTTCTTACAAATCTTAAAAGAGGCAATTATTTTAACATTGTGTCTCTTTTTTATGTCATTGATTACAATTGCTGATGAAAAACTAAGCTCAATTTTGATTACTTTGATGTTTTTATTGACTTTTTTTGGGCATGTGCAAATGCACAAAATAGATTTTTGCGCATTTGCATGTTAACCATTTTTATATGCACATGTCTATTTGAACAAAAATAAAAAATCCATGACACATAAGAAATGTCAAATTAACATTTGCTTTCGTCGCATATTAATCTTATCATTTTGCACAAGTATGGTTGAGTGACAAAGTGTATGATAGTGAGGGTATCAACATCACATTGTACTTTAAAACAATCTTTGCCCTTTAGGCCCAACAACGTAGGTCATGGAACACTAGATTTTCGTATATAGAAACTTCATGGAATGTGATTTTAACTTTGATTTACATGTAAGTTATGATAGTTTCATTTCCTTGTATTATTGCAGTTCTTCATCACTTCTTGAGATGCTCTCATCACAATTTGATGACCATTCTCCACTTGCAATTGTTGCCATTATACCATCTAACTTGCCTTGCATGTTCACTCTTTTCTTTTGTAAAATGAAGGGGAAAGGTTGGGGATCTTCATTAACTAGCTGCATCTTCTCCTTGAAGAATAATTGCCCTCAATGCAATATTGGTAGATTGGGCATTCATTCCTCTTATTTTGGAGGAGTGTCGGTCATGTAGCCATGGAAGATGATTAGATGAAGGTGATTAAATATACAGTAGTAGATGAAGGTGATTAAAGATGTGGTATCTCTTATTTTGGAGGGTTATTGATCATGTAGCCTTTGAAGATTTGATAGCCATGTAATCATTAGGTGGCAATGATGGATGAAAAGTAGCTACATTACCTACCAATAAAAAGTCTTGGAAGTTGGAACCATTACTGATGGTATGTTTTTCAAAAGTGTATGCATGTATATTTGGAAGGTTTACTTTATATGTTTAATCTCCCTTTTGTAGTCACATTAAAAGTTTGTGGGCATATGTTTAGATGCTTATATCATCTCTAACAATCAAATACCATGTTAGCATTTTATTTTAATGAAGGAGGATTTCAAAATTATGAGTGTTACATACCTATATTATCATGAAATTGCATGTAATGTATCCAAATCTTACATGGAGGAAGCGCATTCTTCAATTGTGTAGTTTCTTGGTCTACACAAATCATATCAATATCCTTTGTAATGTATACATGAAGTGAGTTGACATGTGTTCCAACCTTAGAACTTGTCTTAGATCCAAAGTAATAGCTTAGAACATATTAAGTTATGAGATGACTATAATTTCTAAATAGATCATGGTAGTGCTAACTTGAATGCATACTCTAGTGTCATGAAATTGTGCACCAGATAGCTCCATGGACCTTCCTATAGCAGTCTCCACTTCTACTCCATTTAGCATAAGATCCTTGGTTTGATGTTTATATATATATCCTATTTGTGACCAATCGCAAGTACAACATGCCCCACTACGATCAACATTTTGAACATAGTATTAGTGGGGGCCACCTCTTGTTCAACTTTGTATTAAAGCTAAGTCCTATAATTGGGAATAAATTTCACATGAGAATCAAGTATGTCTTTTTGTCTTTGAATGGGTTTTTCAACAACCTTCGGAACATTAGAGTTTTTTTAAAAACTAGCATCTTTTAACATATCTTGATATCAATAATATGCATGGCAAGAGCACACCAACTTCTCAATCAACCGGTCAATGTGTTGACCATGCAAGTTGCACCATTCATTAAGAAAGTGACTATTCAAAACCCAATCGTAAGACTCAATGCTACCATTAGTTTCTTGGTTTTCATGAGGAAGCATTCTAATAGCACAAATCTGCATCCATGTAATAATGTGAATGCACAAAATTTCTTATGTAAATAAAATATTATATATAGTTGTCTTAGTTTGACAAATGTATAATAACATAAATATGTTGCTATAGGTTATCTATACAAGATGAACGTGTATCCTTGAAGTACTTTATGAATGAAGCACAAGCAAGCGAAAGCAAGAGAAATGCGAGCTATGGTAGATAGAGCAAGAGAGTAAGAGAGGAAAACACAAGATGTGGGAATTCCAACAGTCACAATGTGTGACCTTATTCAATAGTCATTGAAAGAATTAAAAATAAAGTGATAGTGATATGTGCCCGCCACCTATAGTGTACAAGTATATGATCACTTTGTGCATAGTAAATACAAGGTAGCATAGGTACATGTGCCTTTGAGAGGTGTGACTAGGCACAAAAAATAAAGTAAAAAATGAAGCATTTGTGGTAAAAATGAAGAGGTGCTAGAGTTTTCCAAGCATAAGTGAGTGGCCCAAAACATGTTGGAAGTTGAGCTCGTTAGATGGCCCATTTTAAAGAGGCAAAACTTTAGCATTAGTATAAGTAGGTGCCAAAAATGAAGGAAAAAATAGAGCATTTGTAGTAAGAATAAAGAGGTACTAGATTTTTCTAAACGAAAAGTGAATGGACCCAAAATGCAGTGGAAGAGTTCGTTCATCAATTGGAGTTCATTAGATGGCCCATTTAAAGCGGCACAACTTTTATGTTATAAAGCAACTACCAAATTTAAAAGTAAAAAATATCATTTAGGAGGCCAAGTCAGTAGAAAACAATGCTAGAAGTATAACCACGTTTTCTGATCTCAAATTTGAGTTCATTTAGGCCTTGATTTTAATTGAACCACTTGCTCGTAGTGTGAACGTGCAAGGGTTGAACCAAATTTTTGAGTAATTAAGCTTGAAGGGGTTAAAACCCACAAAATCTTCATGAGAGAAAAGGGGAGTGTATTTTCAATGCACCCCTTCAATCCCCATGAAATGCCATTTTGGAACCGACAGATGCGAGGAGCCTTGACCATGAGATGCTGAATTTTTTGCTCCAAATCACTACAAAAATAATGCAAAATGATGCATTCTATTGAAAGTTTAGTTTTAGATATTTCTCTCCTCTTTCTCTCCCACTATAATTGTTGTTAATGTGGGCTAAGAGGATGAGGGAGAATGGGTATCAAAATGATACGATGTAAGAAACGGAGCAAAAGAGCATAAAGGTGACTATCAACGGTTGTGTGGAGCATCAGTGGGCTACCTAAGCAACTTTGAAATCATAAATAAATAGTTTTATGGAATATTTTTTAAATATGTCTTGATTTCAAAATATATTTGATTCTATTTCCATTTTTATCATGAAATTGGGATGCATATAGGCTGAATTTTGATATGGAAGTAATATGTATTAAGCCATCTTTTCTTGTTCGATGTTCCTCTCTCTCCATGATTCTTGCATAAAAAAGTGAGTACATTAAGTGCTCCTTCAGCGTTTGGCCCATGTTCCATTAAAATTCGTCCACATCCCTTCAAATCTTGGCCAATTCTGGCCTCCTAGCTACCCAAACTATACTCCTCCACAAATTCAGATCTCGCGATCTCAAATTCTATCCCAAATGCGCAGAATTGATACCCAAGTGATGGCTAGATGCTGACTCAACTTTATGCTTTGATATGTATTAAATTTGAAAATCCTATGTTTCTTGCATCTGGACCGCTTTGTACCACAGATCACTTTGGAGCTTAAAATCTTTATTTTCACTCACAAATGCCTTACGAATTTGCGTAAAATTGTCCAAAATCTCAAAAAGTGCACCTTTTAATCCACCTTGCATTGGTGACCACAAGATAGGGTGACTAAGCCTATCAAATCCACAAACAAATTATGTAAGAGAACACATCACATGAAAGCACAACTAACAAGCAGAAAACAAAACAACATAACATAGAAAAGAAGAACCACTTAACCCCACAGCCATGGATCCTATGGCCAAAGCAAGGATGTATTTCAAAATCAGGAAAGACTGAAAAGACCAAGAGATTAAGGGTCCCCACAAGGAAATGACACTCAATAACCTACCATCCAACATTCACAAGGTGATCTAGATGACAACCCAATGTAGCCAAAGAGTCACTTAGGCAACAACCCACACCTTCATAAGGCTCATCAACACAAGCAAGAGGCCCAAGATGACTCCCTATCACTTAGGACCCACCAATGACAAAATGACAAAGGTAAGACCCAAATCCATTTTCCCTTTTAGAAATTTGTTTGTCAATCCAATAGCATGCATACTTTTTTTTTCCTTGCTTTTCTTTAGTGGGGATAACATCTCGATCATTTTGCACTAAAGTGCCCATAGAAGAGGGCATCAACCTCGCTCAAACCCAAGATCTACCACAAACATTGCAAGGCAATACCCAAAATTTATCATTTTCTCTTCCTTTTTTTTCCTTATAACCCCATGGCTAGGCTTGATACCCAAAGTCATCTCAAGAGTACCATCAAGCAAGTGCCTAGCAAATGAGGCATCCCACTCGAAAAGGACACTCAAACCTTAGCCCAAGTCTCGGTCTCACATCCATGGAAAGACATACACAAGTGATCTCAACCCCTACCTCAAGAAAAAAAAAATCAATAACAAAGGGACAAGGTGATAGAGTCACCTGGTATTGAATAAGTGCCCACATTGATGCACAACACACCTTTCTTAACAATAGATGAACTTTCTCATAAAACAACACTAACTAATAGCATATAGATTAAAAGAACCTACACCAAGAAAGGAAATGAAATAGCCCTCTTGGCCTAATGAAATATAACCATGAAGTACATCATTGAGCAACCTACTACTAAAGAAAACCCTTGGTGTCCACATAAGGCCTACTGAAGCATTGAACCTAGACCAAGGGATGGGCCACTCAAGCCCTACACTAAATGCATCAAATTGTTGGCCAAACCCATATATAAATGGCAAGGGGTGTTCAATGAATATGCCATTGAATAATTCAAGGCATTTGTAAAAGAACATGAAGATGATCAATTGCAACCTGGCTCATAACCCACTCTAACCTATCAATGGCCAAAGTAGGATATGTCAGCAATCCCCATAGTAGCCCTAGGTTAATTAGCTAAGGAGTCTGCAAATAATTAGATAATTATTCAATAAGGAAATAATTAGCTAAGGAGTCTGCAAAGTGGTTCCACTAACAACGGGGAATCAACTAGCAAGTCACTACCTCAAAGATCTCAAGTATGTCCAAGGCTGCATGATGATATATCTGCAAAATGGGATGCCTTACACTAGGTCCCATTCAAGTTGTTGATTACCAACTACAAATTTCCTTTCACTAATAAATAGTGAATATTGCCACGTTTGGCTAGATTTAGACCCATAAGCAAGGACTATGTATTCCACCATATTATTAGTAAAAGCGATGCCTAAATACACTCCCATTTTCAAAACTACTTGATGACGAGGATCTTTAATGACAACCCCTACACTAAACTCATTGATGTGACCCGCCATAACGATCAACCTACTTGTACTTATGATAATCAAAGTCTAATCTAGAGAGGGAGTGTAAAATAGGTACAATTCCTTCTTTCTTACTAAATTCAATGGAAACATTAGTAAGAACTCGATAGCAATGGTGGCAATAGACTCAAATGTCCCATGTGAAAGATCTATCTTGCCACTCAATAATGTGATAACCCTTACTCAACCAAACAACTTTGCCTTGGTGGTAACATTGCTCTAAATATGGATGCTCAAGATAAGGAATACATTTTCCCATCCAATAGTCTTGGTACCCTCTACAAGTTTGAGCTAGATCCTAGAATACCCGCAAAGGCTCCAAGTTTGATGTCAGTCCCTACACATAATAGGGCTTCAACTTACTGAAATTTACTTTAGTTTTAAACTCTACCCCTTGCAAATCTACTAAAAGGATTGTAGAGCCATTCTTTTCTCTACGAACAATCTTATAAGAGCGATCCCACTTGGGTTCTAACTTTCATGGGAATAGCCCACGATGGGATCATAATATAGGACCAATTGACCCTTGGCAAATTTATACTTCTTAGCTCAAAGATCATGAAGCGCTTTCATCCGCTTCTTCCCTACTTCTTGACGTAACAAGGATTGAAATTTGATCTCAATAAGATATGCAAGGGAAGTGAACCTTTCTCGCAATGCTTCCTCATCAGCCAAAGAATAATTTAGATTGAACCTTACTATAAGCAGCTCAATCTCCAAAGGAAGAACACACTCTTCCCCATATATTAATTTAAAAGGGGTGTGACTTGTAGCTCTTTTAAATGTTGTGTTATAAGCCCAAATAGCCACATAAAACTTTTCATTCCAACCGTGCTTTCCTTTAGATACAATCTTGGATAAAATCCCCACAAGCTACTTATCAATACTCTCTACTTGCCCATTCACTTGGAGGTTATAAGGTATAGTCTTATTGTGTTTAATCTTTAGAGCCTCTATCAAAGACTTAATCACTTTAATCAAGAAATGTGCCCCATATTTAGACACGAGCTCTTTAAGTGGACCAAAACAACAAACAATTCACCCCAAAAGAAACTAGCCATCTCCTTGGTGTTATCCTTTATCATAGCACAAGCTTCAGACCATTTCATAAAGTAGTCTATCGGCACAATGATATAACGCTTTTGCTTGGTAGACAAAGGATACACAAGCCCAACAAAATCAATGCCTCACTTTTCAAAGGGCAAAGTCACCAAAATGGGGTTTAGAAGCCTCTTACGATTTAGCATTGTGTCTCTAACAGATATTACAATGCTTAACATATTCAAAAGGATCTTAGAAAACCATCGACCGCCAATATCTAGCACATAAAGCCTTCTAGGTAGTAAGCAGTCTAGCAACCATTTCTTTCATATAACTCTCACCTCTCCCTCTCTTTCACCCATCTTCGTTCTCTTAGAGGAATAGACATTATGCAAGAGGAAAGGGAGGGAGAGAAAGATTGTTTCAAGGGAGGAGAGAGAAATACTAGAAAATCAACATTTTCATTTCTTCAAATCAGCCCATGAAATTTACATGAGAATGTAGAGGAGGTGAGGAGGCTTCATTTCTCTTGTTAATCATCGCAAAGAAGGTTGAGCAGGCTACACTAGTAGTAATCAATGGAACCATGAGAACATGTCGCCCAATTTTCTTCCTCTTTGTTCTTCTCTCTCCACAATTCTTGCAAGAAAAATTATATACATTAAGTTCCCTTCAACCTTTGGCCCATGTCCCATTAAAATTGGTCCACATCCCTTCAAATCTTGGCCAATTTCTAACCTCTTATGCTGCCTAGACGATATTCTCCATAAATTAAGATCTCATGGCCTCAAATTCCACCCCAAACATGTGGAATTAATGCCCAAGTGATGGCTAGATGCTTCTTCATTATTTGTAGAGTCAACTTTGTGCTTTGTTGCATGTCAAACATCAAACTGCTCCGTCTCTTGCACCTTGATTGCTTTGCACACCACGGACCACTTTGGAGCCTAAAATCTTCATTTTTGCTCACAAACACCTTGCGGATTTGCTTAAAATTATTCAAAATCCCAAAAAGCACACCTTTAAATCGGCCTCTCAATTTTCTATCGCTCAATCACATATGAATACCCTTACAACAACAAGAAACTATCATTGGAGGAAAACTAAAGAAGAAATCTTTTCCCTTGTCTAACATTTGCCTTCCTCTACTAACAAGCAAGAAAATGCCACAACCCTCTTTTGATAAAATGAATCTTCTACTACCTAAAATCTAATCATTGAAGCCATAATAGAGGAGGCTAGGCAAGAATACAGTTAGCCGATGAACCTATCGGTCAAGAAGTTAAAAAATAACCAAATGTATGTATGTCAAGGTAGAAAAAGCATCACAATGAAGAACTAAGAGAAGAGTGAAGAAGTAAACAAGAGGTAAAAACTAAATAGATAGAAGAACAAAAAGGATCACGATGAAAAAGAGAAAGATAGCAACCATGATGATGCATTATTTTGACATACATAAAGGGAGTTAGTGGCTACCTTAGAGGCCTCTCAATTGAGAAGAAGCACTTTCAAAAGCAATGAAATGAAGACTTAATACAAGACATCGAGAATGCATTGAACGAGAATTGAATCCAATTAAATTGTTTCTAAGGACAAAGCACCAATAAAAGATATTCAAAGGGAGTATGTCATCCCCCCACTACTCCAAAAGATGCTCTTCCAATAACTTGCATGAACTGAAATATAGGGAGATAGAAATCAAGAGAACAATATGAACAATGTAGAAAAGTTGAATGAATCATAGCTGAGAAATTGTATTGTAAAGAATGCCTTAGGAGGTTAGGTGCACCTATACCAAAATATACTATCATGACATAATATAAAGAATTGTATTATAAAAAGTGCTTTAGGAGGATAGGTACATCTACACCAAAATATGTTGTCTTAACATAATATTCTAGATATTTCATTCTGGAATCCATTTGCGCCATAAAAACTTTATCATGTATAAATTTTTTGTCATATCTTCTAATGCATTCTATTGTACCTTTCTAGTATATTCTAACATCCCTTTAAATGGATGTCATAATGGGATATATAGACAAGAGAAAGAGAAGGTGAAAGTGACATAATAAAATTTTATCAGCACAATTTTTGGTCTCAACAAGAGCTCAATGGTGGCACATTAGATGTATACTCTTATTGCAACAACTCAATCTACCACAACTCAATTATCTCTCACCTAGTTGGCTCGTACTCTAGCTCTCAACCAACAACTAGGACCTTGTCTCTCCCCTTCTCAATCCGATGAAAGCAAAAGAACCATAGAGGATTCAAGTTGTAGTAGACTTACCTACCTTCCCACATTGTATTCCAAAGCTTGAAAGATCATAGATAGTCTCATGATTCGAGTGGCGCACTCAACTACTACTCCCCTTTGCATCCACTTCAAGAATCTCCACCACCAAGAAAAGAAGATGAAGGAGGAGAGTAGAATAGGAAGGAGAATAGCTTCTTCACAATTGATCTCTCTCTCTCTCTCTCTCTCTCTCTCTCTCTCTCTCTCTCTCTCTCACACTCACTCACTCACTCACTCTCTCTCTCTCTCTCACACACACACACACACACACAGACAAAAAGGAAGAAAAATGGAGACACCAAATGTTGCACTCACTAGAATGCGCTCTCTATTTAATTTTACTCGCGATATACATTAAGGTTTAGCTTAGGGTTTTCAACTTAAAGTTGGGAAACCCATCCCTTTTCTAGCTTTCAACCAATCCTCCTCTCAATTTATGCATATACTTAGCTTAATCAGAGCTAGTCTATGTAAAGAGAATAGAGGTTGGTCACAACATTTATGATCTTTAAAATGTGACTCTAGGAATAATTACAACTTGCATGCCAACTAAAAATTTACAACCATGAGTTATGCCTTCAAAAATCTTACAACTACACCTAGGATAAGCAATGCGTAGATTTGCACATTAAGCTCCCTTGCTTTTTTGTCATGACCCAAAAGAAGATTTGATTTTGGCACCCTTCATTTTTCTTCAACATTCCTTACTTTCACTCCAACTAGCACAACCTTTCCATTTTCTTTCATGAGGGTTAAATTTTACCCCCTTCCTAGTCAACTGGTAGTCCTATGGCATGCTCCTTCAATTTTAGTGTGACGATCTTCATGGGGGTCATGATCTGAAAAATGTATGGAACTCAAAATATGAGAGGAAAATGTAAGATGTGGTTGTTTTTCTTGTGGGATCAACAACCATGGATGTTCATGGGTACTCATGTTCAAACTTGAATTCACCTACACACAAAAAATGTGCTCTCCCAAGGGTGCGGCTAATTGACTATGCAGTGATGGGTTGCTCATGCAAATGCAACTAGGAGATGGGTCATTAGATCAATTGGGAACCTTTGGGGTCACTTCATAGTAACATCAGGCCATTGAAGCTACTTGGTATGCATCCCACAATTGAAGACCCAATCAGTAATGAGAGGATGGTTGTGCAATGTGATATTCAGAGAGATGGATCTACTAAGCATGCTTAAGGTGTCCATTTCTTGATGTGCCCTAAATTTGTGTGGAGTGGAGGGGAGAGGGGGGCTATGCTAGAGATGGAGCTAGCTAGTCAACCCATTAGGTGTTTCTAAACTTGAGGGACCCTAGGTGCCAAAGATGTGAGTGCATCTAGCTTGATTGGAGAACTTACTTTCTTTAATTTAAAATTTTTCCTATTTTATTCTATATTTTTTAATTTAAAGAATATGTAATTCTTACAACTCAAAAAGAGGTTGCAATGTTCAAGATAGCCAACAAACTTTGCTCAAATGATAAACCTTCACTGACTTCTATAGCTTGATAGATGATTTTAGAAAGAATAGGTGCATTAGTGCGGAAACCTACTATTGACCATATTCCCCAATAGAGAAACACAATAGGATGAAAAACGCAAAGCTCAAAGATGGAGCTACACCATTATGACATGGTAGATTCTAGCATTAACATCAAAGAAGAGTGGGAGTAAGCTACCTTTATTTTGAGTAGGTTTTTCCTTCATCAATCTTACCAGTAGCCATAAATAGTTGCAAGTACTAATGAAAGCTGGATCAAGATAGTTGCTAAAGTTCTTGATGAAGCTAGCAAATGACTCCTTCAAATACTTGGATTTGAATAAGTATAGCTTTTAGGATTCTTGGCATGTACATTGGGGATCTTGAGGAAGTTAAATCTAATGTGTTCATTGGGGTTGGGGTTGTAGTCGTAATTGTAGTTGTGCCTCCTTGGGTAGAGATAATAGAGTTTGTTAACCCTCTTATGTGGGAGAGTTCATCTACCTCCAATACAGTGTAATGAAAGTGCACTTGCATTTTACATGCCTCTTGGGGCTTCTTATTGTAGAGGCACAACATTCTATCACCTTGGAGCTTTCATGTCCCATTAAATGTAGTGCAATCCTATGGCTCTAGCCACTTTTTCACTATGTTTGCACTAGTCTTGATGAAAGTCTAAATAGTTTGTTTGGGTAAGACCTTCCTAAACCTTAGTTCCTCACAAACATTAATATCAAACACTATGATAATGTTAGATGTTTGTTGGATTCTTGGCACTACTAAAGTGCCTCTTTGGCAATCTTCCTATTCCTCAAGTATTGTGACCTCTATTGGAACATCTTATGGCTCTAGCCACTTTTTCACCATGTCTACACTAGTCTTGATGAGAGTCTAAATAGTTTGTTGGGGTAAGACCTTCCTAAACCTTAGTTCTTGGAAAACTTTAATATCAAATATCAAACACTATGACCATGTTAGATTTGTGTTGGATTCTTGGCACTACTAAAGTGCCTCTTTGGGAATCTTCCTATTCCTCAGGTATTGTGACCTCTATTGGAACATCTATTACCTTCTATGTTTATGCTCAAAGGACTTTGATCACCTTCTGTGTTTAGGCTTAGAGGTCTTTGATCATCCAATCATAGTGCTCATATTCACTTGAAGTTATTTTTGTTTCCTCATCTGTGCTCCTATGCACTTGAAGTTATTTTTGTTTCCTCATATGTGCCTTGAGATTCTATATCATTCTTTTCTATGGGTGAATCCAATTCCCATGGGTTGGTTAGTATAATCTACTAGTGGCTTCATAAACTTAGGTGCATCTCTAGAGTTCCAATGGCACCTTCTTCTAATTCATGGGGATGGACACTTAATGTGGAAGGTGTTTCAAAGGTTGTTGGTATCAATATAGCAAAAGCAAGTTCATTCAATCAAGGAAAGAAAAAAGTGTAAAACGATGTTTTTCATGATTTTTGAACACAAAAAGCAAAGCAATACAATTCATTCAATACATGCATGAGGGAGATGATAACTCATACATAGGGGATTTTGAACATATTATCTTATCATGTACTCATGACTCTCTCATTCCCTTGCTCTCTTGTGTGTTCTCTTAAATTTGGTTTAACTATTGCCATTGTATGGAGAGGGTGGATAGTTGTAATAGAGGGAGTGAAAGGAGCGAGGTTGGATGCTAAAGGTAAGCGAGGGAGTTGGAAACTTGCAAGAAGTAGAATTAACCTACATTGCATGGCTAGTCACCCCACTTGTTTCCTTTATCTCCTAATCATTGTAGCTAGCAAGACAAAGGTGTACAAAACCCCATTTCCTTTAGCTCCTAATCATTGTAGTTGGCATTGCAAAGGTCTTCCAATAGTCTTTTCTTGACTTCCTCATGGGTAGGTGTCTTGAACTTGTGATCAAATTCATGTTTTAGAAGGGTGATGGCTACCCCAAGTTGTGCATTTAGTTCTTTAATGTTATATGTTGCTATCATGGAGGCAAAGAGGATTACATGTCTCCCCCTCTTTATAAGTTTGCTCGGCCCAATACCATCTTCTTCATGTGCTCCTCTTTCATGCACTCACTTTTCTTGCCTCCTCTTCCACCTACTTTGTTTCCCATTTTAAGGCGGAGTCCATGATATATATAGTCATATGAAGGCTACCTTTAATTGTCCCTACATTGGTGGTTCTCCTATAGCTCACTTGTCAAAGTGCCAATCTTTGTTCTATCATGCTCTACTTGAACTATCAACTTAGCCACTAATTCTCTAGCTTTTTCATGCTTCCTCTACATCTCTTTTAGTTCTCTATCTTCATTATCTAGCTGTGCTTGTATTTCTAGGAGTTTTTGCAAGGATTGTTGCATGTACTCCTAGGGGTCTATTTTTTCTTCATCTTATTGTATTTGGATCTCTTGTTTCTCACCTACTTGGGCCTCATCCCAACAAAGTTCATCACATAGATTTTCTGGTGCTAAGATAAATCTTGGGGTGCAATTCATTTTGCAAGGACATTCTCAAGCATTGATGGTTGACTTAGTGGATCAACCTATTTGAGATGTGACCATTACTTATTTTGTGGATTTTCTTTCTCTACACCACGACAAGAGCTATTGAACAAGTTCCTCTACTACTTTCTTCTTGCCCTTGGTAGAGCTTTGCCCTTGCTAGTTTTGGCTAATTTTTCTTCAACTCATTGTGCCAAGAATTCCTCCTTTCTCTTAATATCTTTCTCAAAGGATATTTGTAAAGCTGTAAGGGTGTCCTTATATTTTTAAACACAAGCAACTTCCATGGCTTGTAACTCCCTCTTAGATTATTTTATTGGAGCTCTAAATTTAGCTTTCTTTGTGTTACCCTTCTAGATGAAGATTTCTTATTTTTCTTCTTCTTCTCCCATCATCTTTTTTCTCCATGGCAAGTTATGCTTCTTCCTCTCTTTAACTCTTCTCACTTTCTTGCTTCCCTTTGCTTTCCTCCTATTCTTCTTCTTCCTACAAGGGGTTGTGTTCTATATTCCTTGGGAGTGAGCCTCTCCTAGATAGGGTTGGGTTTTCTCATGTTGGTCGATCATAGAGATGGGTGGAGTGACTTTGGGTAACCCTAGGGCAATGTTAATGACCTTAATCATGGCATTGCCACATTTGATTATACCACCTTAGCATTTACACCTATGAGTTTTACATCTAGAAGTTTATAGAGAAACTTTGAGCTCTCATAATTGCTTCATGTGCTAGGTCAATCCACATATTGTTCAATTTCATTCACTATCCCACCAGTTATGACACTTTCACTAGGCCTTTAGGAATTTTGGTGTATGAGTTTGGTTTGGCATAGGAGAACATGGTATGGAAGATTTGTGCTCTTGTATGCAAGTCTTCCTCAGATATGGAGCTTATGAAGAAGATTTTGAGTCTCATAATTGCTTCATGTTCTAGCTCAATCCACGTTGTTCAATTTCTTTCATTGACCCACCAATTATGTTATCTTCCATCAAGCCTTTAGGGATTCTAGTGGTTTAGGATTTTTCTTTGACGTAGGTGAACATGGTATGAAAGATTTGTGCTCTTATATGCAAACATTCATTGAGTATGGCACTAAAGAGTAAGCCTACATATGTGCTATCCAGCTTGTCTAGCACGCATGTGCAATGGCTACAATATTCTTAGTTTTATCATACTTGTCTTCTTCTTGCCTTAGTCCCAAAACAAATTATACAAGCTAAGGTGTGAGTGTGACTTGATAGGTCTTTCCCTCATTGTTGTCAGATGAGAGCACAATTATTCTAGTCCTAAGGTGTGAGTGTGACTTGATAGGTCTTTCCCTCATTGTTGTCAGATGAGAGCACAATTATTCTAGTCCTAGAATCTAGATCATAGGTTCTAATGAACTCTATGCATGCTATTTTATATAGTTTTCCACAAATCACTTTCGCATTAGCTTGTGAGCACAACATATTTTTGGTTCTAGTGTTTCTAGGACCAAGGACATGTTGACCATGAAGTTGCTCACTCATGTCACTATGCAGATTAGGAGTAGGTATAGCTATGTCAAATCCAAAACACATGTCAATAGCTTGTTTTTTTAAAAAGTGGTCTTGTTGATCTGTTGTCCATTTATGGTGGGGGTTCAGGTTGAGTTTACATTCTTCAAAAATAAATAATTAGATAACCTTGAGACTTTTGATCCACTAAAGTCCTTCAAATTTGTTAAAAAGTAAGCAAGACTATTGGCATTGATGAGGTAGTATATGCCTTCACACGTCCAGTGTCTTTCACACTAGTGTCTTTCACTTATCTCAAAGAGTTTCTTTAGTTTTATAATTAATCTAACATAACTTAGTTAAGCACATAGAAGTTAGCTTTATTAATTAACCCTTTTAAACAATGTTCTTTCTCATAAATTAGGCATGAATATGAATATAGTTTCAAATAGTATTTTGGAAACAGATGCAAATAAAGTATTTGTCCACACCTTCTCCAAGGTGCAATGCATGTATCCAAAGTACCTAGATACATGTGTCCAACTGCCATGGGGCCAATCCACTATCTAGCATCAGGTCCTTCCACAAGAATCTATCCCAAGATTGTAGGGTTTCTACTTTATCCTAGTCCACTATCAACCACGTAATGGGATTTATAACCAAAGAGCCCTATTGGTTCCTATGTGCCTCAAGGGTAGAGTTGACTGTTATAGAGAGATCTATCATCACTGTTGTCGGTCCTAGTATCCAAGACAAAATTGATTCCTAGTGAGAGAATCTTGGTGAGAGACTTAGTGTTCATCAACTCATCACCTTAGGAGTTTTTCTAAGATTTAAACAAAAACAAGATAGACAACATATCTCATCTGGGAAAGCATCTCTTTCCAAATCCAATAACATAGGATCTTAATACTTCAAACACGTCTTTTCATGCATCAACATTTCCTTTTTCCATAACAAGTACGAATCCTCTTTAAAACATAATGATAATCAAACAATCTCTTGTAATGTTTCACAAAGGGGAAACAATCAATTTATCTACATAAGAGGCATATATACAATCCCTTGCAATCAAGATATTATATCTTGATTCCTTTGTTATATCATAGGGTTTTGATGCAACGCCTTATCTTGTATAATCACTCCTTTATTTTCTAAAAAATTACTTTTAAATACAAAGAAAATAACAAATAATGAATAGCTAATAGCCCAAGCCTCGATGTGAAGAGTTGGACCTATCTTTATGCTCAACGATAATCTTAAGGATAGTCATGTCATGTCTTTCTGCCAGACTAATCGAAATGACCACAAGATTTTTTGAGTTTTATATGATTTTGTTCATTGAATTAATTGGAGTGTCCGTAAGGACCACCATCGATAGCCATTCATCAACGGAAGCTGCTTCCCAAATGGGGTAGAAATGTAAACCTATAGCTGCATAAGTAGGGATGATAGCACTAGAGATAATGTTGTTCCTATATAACAAAGATCCAAAAATAGGCTCACGAATACCATCAATATCTATAGGAGGAGCTGCAATGAATTTAATTTGTTAATTTTTTTTCAAATATAATGCTAAGAGCTAATCCAAAATCACCTACTCGATTAACAAGCAACTAAATGGTCTTACCACTGAAACTAAAGTAATTAACATACTATTGTCTTTAAATGTATATATAGTTAAAGTGCTTATCATATATGCGTTAGGTTAAATCTCACGACAAAGTCTTGTATGGTTTTGATAGTTCCAAATATTCTATGAAGGATAAATAAGATCGAAGTAAGCTATGGCTTATAAATAATAATATGGGGTGATAAAGGTCGATCAATTTACATTTTAATATTTATACAAATGTTCTCATATACTTAAGTGTGGGGATTTTCCTCACACCTAAGAGGATCTTGTTCCCAAAATATTACCTGAACGTGTGGTGTTGTTGTTCTCTGGTCAATTTTTTGTACCCTACTTACATAATTAGGAAAAACTAGTGGAGGTTCTAGCAATGAAAAAATCATGTCAAATATATCTTTGCTTCTCCAACTTTCCTAGTCAAGAAAAACACTTAAAGATTTTCAGTCTTTTGCTCTAACCAACTAAGCTACCCCTATTCGAGTATGGTAGCTTGGACGATTGAGAAAGCTACTAAAAAAGCCACAACTTTACAAATGGTATGGGCATGCTGTAGCTTATGATAGCACCGATGATGATGTTGACAAAGATGACATATGCTTAATGATTGGATAATGACAATGAGGATGGGAGAGGTTTGTTTGATTTGATGGTTTGGATTATTATGATGATGATATTGACATACAAGACAATTGTTTCAAGATTTTTTCTTAAAAAATTATCTTTTGAGACTAAGGTTTATTACAAAAGTGGTTGTGCCTCTTCTTAGTGATGCATCGATGAATAGTAGTTTGGATGCCTTTTTGATTGAGAAGGCAAGAGCTTTTGTGAGTTGATAGATAAGAGTGGATGGAGTCATCCTACTGAGGTAGAGGAAACAACAACCAATGTGCCATATCTCCATCAATTTAATCCCCACATTTGCCCCCTTATTCTTATCCTCTCCATACCTTCTTCCATAACCTCCTCCCATGCCTCCTTCTTCTCCACCAATACCTCCTCCCATACCTTATTCTCAACTATCTCTTTCTACCTCGCATTACCATAACCTCTTCCTATACTTCACCCATCCCCACCCAACCACCACTCTCATACCCTCCACTTTTAGCCTCTACCTCTAGGGATGAGCTACGACTAGAGGAAGAGCCACCAAACCACATTGTGAGAGGAGTAGCTAGTGTGAAGAACATAAGGAAGGAAGGGCTGCAATTGAAAGCCTACAATCATCAGTGTGGCAATGATAGTGGTGCATTCGATGAGTTTGTCATAACAACAATTGGTTGCCTATGTTTGTCCTTTTTTGCATCATTTTTAGCCATATTTAAAATAGTGTAAAAATATTTATGTGTAATTGAAAACCCCCACTCAATTTTGGCCGTTGTAAGTCATTTGTCACCAACTTGTCAATCACTAATATATTAATAATCAATTATTGATTTTCAACTTGTCAACTTTGATCGTCAATTGTCAATTAGTAATTCATTTGTCGTAAACTTTTTGATTGTCAAATTTACCTGTTGACAATAACTTAACTGAATTGACAACTTCTTGGCTTGTCACTACTACCAGAATTGAACTTGTTTATTCCCAAGCCAACATCTCATCAACTATCAATCATCAATATGTTAATCGTCAATCTCTCAATCCTTAAACGAGAGGGATACGGCACTCAACCTATCTACCCATAGGGTAAAATCCCATTCCGGTCCCCTAAAATGGCATGAATTGGGGTTCTAACCTAACAATTCCTAAGGGTGAGTGACAGTAAAACCTTGTGAGAAGCCTCCAAGTTCCCTGGGACCACCTTGCTGTAGGACAGGCCCACCCACTTCCCTCAATAGGCATTCTTTAGTTATTTAATTAGGTCCTATCACATTTATGTGTGACATTTAAAATTAGCTTCCTTAATTAAGCCTTTTCGGAGATAGGGTTTGTTCGCGTAACTTATAGCACTGACACAAAAACAAAGCAAAAAGCTTCAAGTTGATCTTTGTCTCTTGCCCATACAAGAGAAATTATATATCCCTCCGGCCTTGCAAAAGTACCCCATCCAAATCACATGGCACCAACATTTCCATCCTTTATCTAGAATAGGATCTTCCAATGCCACAGACGTTGGGGCCATAGCAGTCTCCAACTCCTTTCTGAACTTGGCAAGGAGTGTCCAAAGCTCCACTTGACCCACAAGCGGCCTAGGAGTGAGACACCATTTCTGTGGTTGGCCTTTTCACCACTCGACCTTCGACCTGTGAATGGAGCAATGCCCTTTTCGGGTTAATCCGCGATGCAATCTTGGAGGTGAACAACCCGTGCAAAATATCATTTCCTAAATTAATCCAGTTAAGAATCAAGCACAGTCAAGGCAATCAGCCCTAATAACATCTTTCAAGAAAACATTCCTTTATGCTCATGGCAACTTGTCATCACAGACCCGTGCCATGATTTCACCATCAATCACAAGCACTTGGAATAATCATCCAAACCACAATCCCTCTTGAATGTAAAAGCATTTAGGGTGTTGTCCGATCAACCAACAAAGTCAATTGTATTCTTTCCAAACAATGCAAGAATATACGCAATATTCTTTCCATCACATATCTGCTCTCCCCCTTGGGATCAAAGAGTGATTCTATGTAAAATTTACTTAACACTCCATTCTTTCGGCTAAGGCATATGTTAAGGTTTCAAACACTCTACAAGACATAAGTTCTATTAATCACTTGCATTGATCGATAACCCAACCTTCTTCCCAAACAAGTAATAAGTATCGGTCTTCTCTTTGACTTAGGGTTTCTTATTCCTAGAGCTCTCCACTTGACTTTGAAGCTTGGAATTGTTGTTTGTAGCTAGCCTAACCCTGAGTTGGATTGACGAAGGTAGTAGTTACAAGATGGACCTCAAGGCATCTTAGTTTTAGTCCTTATGATTGTTGTTTGCACTAACTACACATAACATCAAGATTCCAATTTATTGAACATGAGCTATTAATTCGTGTTGTTAGCAAGAGCTTGGGCAAAGCCTAGAGTTTCTAGGATGAATTTCCTTTAGGCTAGATCGCTTACCATGCCATCCCTCAAGTGTGCAAGCTACAACATACCTTCAATGTGGTAAAAACATATCTATTATTTACAAGAAGAGGGAGTCGACAAGACATTTGAATTTTATATGCTATTTATGCTATGTACGAATTTGTTGCATAGCTTCTAGATGCAATTTACTTCTCTTGATACCTGCACTTTGCAAACCCCATCTTTCGAATATGTGAGATAAAACCTATCCCTTTCGATGACCTATTCTCATGCGGCATAGTACGGGGCCTAACATATCTCATGCGAGAATCAAAGCAAGCACCTATTAATTTGGAAATACCTTACTTACAACCGGTATCACAGTTGGATTGGCAGTGATGCCCTTGCCCGAGGCTTCCTTGTAGGTTGTGGGATTGCCGCCCTCACTCGACACTCTTCGCTTGGGGGCCATTCTCAAACTTTCTCTCTTTTAGACATGGTTCCTCCAAGACTTCAGCAGCTCCTTACTCAAATGACGGGGGCCAATTGGGAATAAATTAGTCTTGCAGATAACCTCGTGGAAAAGGGGAGAAGAACAAGTGCGTGTGGCTACCCTCTAAGGAGGGGAAGAGAAGAAGAGCCTTGGAATATTCCTTCTCTCTGTCTCTCTCACCTTCCCTCTCTTCCTCTCAGCTGGTAGCAAGGGAGGGAAAAGGAAGTAGTATATCTTCGTTCACTTAATGGGGGGTTTATAATGACGAGGAGGTGGGGTGGAGTGGTGGTGGTAGTGCACGGTGGCAAGGAGTCCCAAGCTGGCCACAGACTGCTGGCCGATATGTCCAAGGGGGGGTGTTTGGCCATGCGGCCTCTCCTCTCCGTCATCATCATCATCAACTTCTGCCCCTCATTGTGTCATCTTCTCCTTCTCCCTCCTCGTGATCAGTGCCTTCTTCTCATCGTCGCCTTCTTCCTCCCCCCACCACATTCGGCAACGACAGGGGGTAGGGTAATTAAAATTTTTCAAATTCCCTTTAATTAAAAAGGGGAGGGGGGTTCCTATGTGGGGGTGGGGATATTACTTCCTCTCCTCCTTAGAGACCTCAAGATGTCCTCATCTCGGAGGAGTTGGGGATTTCATTCTGGAACCTGTGGGGTAGGATCCATAACGCATTTGATGCAGCACTCTAACCACTCATAAGCACATGGACTTTTGAACAACAACATATTGTATTTGATATATTTGAGTTCGCATTACAAGATAAAAGTCTATTGTAGTTATATTTCACGAATATCGTTTAGGTTGTTCCTAAGTATCTAATAATTTCCTGGTAGGTTCTGGCTCACCATAGCTTGTACAACTTCATTCCTACAAGTCCAAGTCCTCTCTGAGTCCTATTGGGACAATTGACGTGGATATGTCCTATGTTGTGACACTAGGAGCATCGGTGTTTAGGGTGCTTTGGACATTCCTGTTTGAAATGACCTAACTTCTTGGAATAGAAACATCGTGGAGCTTTATCACTTGGGGTCACAAGATTCTTGGTTATCTTTGGCAGAGTTTTCTTCTTTAGACAAAATTGTCCTAGGATCCATATTGAAGTGGTCCTTTATCTAAAAAATTCTGTTTTTAAATTGTCCTCTTTTTAGATTTGGACAGAGATCCATGGTTAATCGGCTTCACTTGTTGTAATACCAAAGAAATTGTAGTTACAAGAGTAAGGTTTATTAAATACAAGTTGTATTATATGTCGATAAATTATTTAGGATTTCTAATCATCCTGAAGAGGTGTAGTGGGTTCTAAGTCTTCGTCTTTTGTCTAATTCCTCTATATAACCGAAGATTGCACTTATGTAGCTTCATTTCCTTGGGGCCTCAATATTTTTTGGACCTAAGTCAGGGCAGTTTGTTTGGACGTGCCCTAGCTCATTGCAGTGGAAGCATCGGCAGTAGGAACATCTCCTACGGATGTGCCCTATCTCTCGCATGTGTGGCATCTCTTGCCCTGATCTCAGGAATCATCTTTGTCACAATTGCCCGATTTAAGATCTTGGATGATTGGCTTTGCTCCAAGTAATGCATCTTGCAAGTCTATTGGATGCATTGCTTCAAGACGGTGGTTCAAAGGAGTGTTCAGGACATCGCAAAACTTGGATACTTGCTACACAATATCCATAAGAGGGGCGTATTTTAGTAGGGTTACAAACTTTGAGTAGTAAGCTTTCAAGGTTAATTCTAACTACTTTAACTTGAAGAATTCATTCATCCTCAAAGTCTAGTAGGTTGGCAAAAGGTATCGTCCGCATACAACATCTTGTAGTTGATCCCAAGTGACAACGGCTTCAGAAATACCTTGATCTTTGCACCATTGCTTCCACCATATCCAAGCTTGGCTAACTAACTTCAGTTTGGCTATCATTCTTTGATTGGCAGAAGTAGTTCTTGAAGCAGAGAAATAATCATCCCTAGACTCAATCCATATCTCCTCCTGTACTGTGATGTTTATCCCTTTTTCACTAAACTCGGGTGCCTTAATCTCCTTTAGAAGAGATTTCTTCTCTTGCATGTAAGTATTCGTGGTTGCAGAAGGTGCCTGACAATCAAGCCATACAACTTAGGTTATTCTATTAAGGATATGTTCACGGACCATACATTAATAAATCACATATCATTACAAAGTTTTGCTTTGATACAAACTATAACATACCCACCTATTGGCTATGCATGCATGTTTTTAGTGGTCCCCAATCTAAGCGACGCTGCCCAACACTCCCATGGAATGTTACAAGGTTTGTTGCCTAGGGTTTCTCGCATCTGCCTCGCAACAAAACATTCGCGATGAACCCACTGGGATGATCGACCTGAAATCTGGGTTTCTGGTGGTTAAGGTCTCTTGATAACATTCTAACGCCTAGTCTTGGATATCCTACTTTACGTAGAGATACCCAAGACGAAGCAGATCCATGCCGCACTTGGTTCAAAGAGAATGGAAAACGAGAGGGATGCGTTGCTCAACCTCTCTACCCGTAGGGCATAATCCCATTCCGATCCCCTAAAATGACATGAATTGGGGTTCTAACCTAATAATTCCTAAGGGTCGAGCGATGGTACAACCTTGTGAGAAGCTTCCAAGTTCTCAAGGACCACCCTGCCATAGAATAGACCTGTTAGGGGTTCCACCCACCCGCTTCCCTTAATAGGCATTCTTTAGTTATTTAATTAGGTCCTATCAGGTTTATGCGTGACATTTAAAATTAGCTTCCTTAATTAAGCATTTTAGAGGACAAGGTTCGTTCGCGTAACTTATAGCACTGACACGAAAAAAGAGCAAACAATCCTTTTGACGAACAAGTTTCTTAACTTATCTTCAAGTTAATCTTTCTCTCTTGCCCTTACAGGAGAAATTATATATCCCTTCTACCTTGCAGAATTACCCCGTCCAAATAACATGGCACCAAAATTTCTATCCTTTATCTAGAATAGGATCTTCAATGCCACGTATATCTGGGCCACAGCAGTCTCTAACTCCGTTCCAGACTTGGCAAGGGGTGTCCAAAGCTCCACTTGACCCATAAGCGGCCTAGGAATGAGACACCATTTCCATGGTTGGCCTTTTCACCACTCGACCTTCGGCCCGTGAATGGAGTAGTGCCCTTTTTTGGGTTCATCTACGGTGTGATATTGAAGGTGATCCACACGTGCAAAATATCCTTTCCTTAATTAATCCAGTTAAGAATCAAGCACAGTCAAGGCAATCAGCCCTAATATCATCTTTCAAGAAAACATTCCTTTATCCTCATGGCAACTTGTCATCACAGACCCGTGCCATGATTTCACCATCAATCACAAGCACTTGGAATAATCATCCAAACCACAATCCAACAATCTATTGAATGTAAAAGCATTTAGGGTGTTGACTGATCAAGCAACAAAGCCAATTGTATTCTTCCCAAACAATGCAAGAATATACGCAATAATCTTTCCATCACATATCTGCTCTCCTTCTTGGGATCAAAGATTGATTTTATGTAAAATTTACTTAACACTCCCTTCTTTTGGCTAAGGCATATGTTAAGGTTTCAAACACTCTACAAGACATAGGTTCTATTAATCACTTACATTGATCGATAACCCAACCTTAAACAAGTAAAAAGTATCGGTCTTCTCTTTGACTTAGTGTTTCTTATTCCTAGAGCTCTCCACTTGAATTTGAAGCTTGGAATTGTTTTTTGTAGCTAGCCTAACCTTGACTTGGATTGACGAAGGTAGTAGTTGCAAGATGGACCTCAAGGCATCTTAGTTTTAGTCCTTATGATTGTTGTTTGCGCTAACTACGCATAACATCAAGATTCTAATTTATTGAACATGAGCTATTAATTCGTGTTGTTAGCAAGAGCTTGGGCAAAGCCTAGAGTTTCTAGGATGAATTTCCTTTAGGCTAGATCGCTTACCATGCCATCCCTCAAGCGTGCAAGCTACAACATACCTTCAATATGGTAAAAATATATCTATTATTTACAAGAAGAGGGAGTCGACAAGACATTTGAATTTTATATGCTATTTATGCTATGTACAAATTTGTTGCATAGCTTCTAGATGCAATTTACTTCTCTTGATACCTGCACTTCGCAAACCCCATCTTTCAAATATGTGAGATGAAACCTACCCCTTTCGATGAACTATTCTCATGCGGCATAATACGGGGCCTAACGTATCTCATGCGAGAATCAAAGCAAGCACCTATTAATTTGGAAATACCTTACTTACAACTGGTACCCCAGTTGGATTGGCAGTGATGCCCTTGCCCGAGGCTTCATTGCAGGTTGTGGGATTGCCACCCACACTCCACTCTTCGCTTGGGGGCCATTCTCGAACTTCCTCTCTTTTAGGCAAGATTCCTCCAAGACTTTAGCAAATCCTTTAGTGAAATAGCGGGGGCCAATTGGGAGGAAATTAGGCTTGCGGATAACCTCACGGCGAGAAAGAGGAGAAGAACAAGTGAGTGTGGTGACCCTCTAAGGAGGGGAAGAGAAGAAGAGCCTCAGAATATTCCTTCTCTCTCTCTCTCTCTCTCTTTCTCTCAGTCGGCAGCAAGGGAGGGGAAAGGAAGTAGTATATCTCCCTTCACTTAAGGGGGGGTTATAATGGCAAGGAGGTGGGGTGGAGTGCTGGTGGAAGTGCATGCTGGCAAGGAGTCCCCAGCTTGCCACGGATTGCTGGAAGATATTTCCAAGGGGGGATGTTTTGCCATGTGGCCTGCCCCCTCCATAATCGTCATCACCAACTTCTCCTCCCTCATCGCATCATCTTCTCCTTCTCCCTCCTCGTAACGATCGCCTCCTTCCTTCCTCCTCGTGATCATCGTCGTTTTCCTTGTCATCCTCGTCTTCTTTCTCCCCCCACCACATTCGGTGATGATAGGGGGGCACGGTAATTAAAAATCTTTCAATTCTCTTTAATTAAGAAGGGGGGGGATATTACATCCTCTCCTCCTTAGAGACCTCAAGATGTCCTCATCTCAAAGAGGTTGGGGATTTCATTCTGGAACCTGTGGGGTAGGATCCATAATGCATTCGTTGTGCCACTCTAACCATTCATAAGCACGCGGTCTTTTGAACAACAACTCATTGTATTTGATATATCCGAGTTTGCATTACAAGATAAAAGTCTATTGCAGTTACATTTCATGAATATCGTCTAGGTTGTTCTTAAGTATCTAATAATTTCCTGGTAGGTTCTGGATCACCGTAGCTTGTACAACTTCATTCCTGCAAGTCCAAGTCCTCTTTGAGTCCTGTTGGGACAATTGATGTGGATATGTCCAATGTGGTGACACTAGGAGCATCGGTGTTTAGGGTGCCTTGGACATTCCCTTTTAAAATGACCTAACTCCTTGTAATAGAAACAGCGCGGAGCTTTATCACTTTGGGTCACAAGATTCTTGGTTGTCTTTGGCAGAATTTTCTTCTTTAGACCAAATTGTCCTAAGATCCTTTTAGCATATCGAAGTGGTCCTTTATCGCAAAAACTCTATTTCCAAATTGTCCTCTTTTTAGATCTGGATTGAGATCCTTGGTTAATCGGCTTCGCTTGTTGTAATACCAAAGAATACTCCCAAGCATCGTTATTCTGGCAGACCCAATCTATTTTAGTTAAGAAGAAACAACTTAAGAGAAATTCATTGTAAGTTATAATTGTCATCCCTTGCTAAACCATTTCTGATCACTTGTAAGTTCTAGGCTCAAAATTGATGCAACTCATATTACTTGGGTTAATTGCAATTATAGGAGTAAGGTTTATTCAATACAAGTTGTATTATATGTCAATAAAATATTTAGGATTTCTAATCATATTGAAGAGGTGTAGTGGGTTCTAGGTCTTCCTCTTTGTTTGATTCCTCTATATAACCAAAGGCTCCACTTGTGTAGCTTCATTTCCTTGGGGCCTCAATATTTTCTGGACTTAAGTCAGGGCAGTTTGTTTGGACGTGCCCTAGCTCATTGCAGTGGAAGCATCGAGACGATAGGGACATCTCCTACGGATGTGCCCTGTCTCTCACACGTGTGGCATCTCTTGCCTTGATCTCGGGAATCATCTTTGTCACAATTGCCTAATTTAAGTTCTTGGAAGATTGGCTTTGCTCCAAGTAATGTATCTTGCAAGTCTGTTGGACGCATTACTTCAAGATGGTGGTTCAAAGGAGTGTTCAGGCCATGGCAAAACTTGGATACTTGCTATGCAATATCCATAGGCGGGGGCGTATTTCAGTAGGGTTACAAACTTTGAGTAGTAAGCTTTTAAGGTTAATTCCAACTACTTTAACTTGAAGAATTCATTCATCCTCAAAGTCTGGTAGGCTGGCAGAAGGTATTGTCCTCATACAATATCTTTCAGCTGATCCCAAGTGACAGTGGCTTCAGAAATACCTTGATCTTTGCACCATTGCTTCCACCATATCCGAGCCTGGCCAACTAACTTAAGTTTGGCTATCATTGATTGATTTGCAGAAGTAGTTCCTGAAGTAGAGAAATAATCATCCATCGACTCAATCTATATCTCTGTGTCTGCTGTGATGTCTATCCCTTTTCCACCAAACTCGAGTGCCTTAATATTCTTAAGAAGGAATTTCTTCTCTTGCATGTCAGTATTCGTGATTGTAGAAGGTGCTTGACAATCAAGCCATACAACTTAGGTTATTCTGTTTAGGATATGTCCACGAACCATACATTAATCAACCACATATCATTACGAAGTTTTGATTTGATACCAATTGTAATGTACCCACTTATCGGCTATCCATACATGTTTTTAGCAGTCCATCGAGAGACCAATCTAAGCGACGCCGCACAATGAATAAGCCATATGCAACTAGGTGCAATTAACTTTCCTTAATACATGCACTTTGCAAGCTCGATCTTTTGAATATGTGAGATGAAATTTATCCCTTTCGATGACTATACTCGTGCATCATAGTATGGGGCGTAACATATCCCATACAAGAATCAAAACAAGCATCTATCAATTTGGAAATACATTACTTATGACCGGGAACCGCAGTTGGATTGACAATGATGCCTTTGCCCGAAGCTTCATTTTTTGTTGTGGGATTGCCATCCGCATACAACATTCTTCACTTGGAGGCCATCATTTGCAAGTAGACTCAAGAGATTAAGAAGGCGGAATAGATTTGAGATGGGAGAGTGTAAGAGAAGATGGCTAAGTTGAGGATCGAGATAGAGGGAATTGTGTAGCCTCTCGGGGTAACTCTTCTCTCTCTCTCTCAAGCTCTCTTTTACAATCTCTTGGAGGGATATCCTTCTCTCTACCTCTCTCTCGCAGCCTCTTGGGGTCTCCTTATGCTCCTTGTACCTCCCCATCCCTCATATTTATAGTGGATTAGAGAAGAGGGCTTGTGGCTAAGAAGTGGAGCTCTTTGTGGAGGGGGATCTTGGAAAGATAAGTGATCTGATGCTCAGATCATAAATCTAATGGTTCCATTGGCTCCGAAAGGGGGGTAAAACCCCAAGTCACTTGATTGGAAAGCTTTCAGATCACTCCTTCTTTCTCTCCTCGCTCGAAGTGCTGTCTACTGCCTGAAGATTGCAATCACGGCGCGCGTGATTTTGCCAGTCACTTTTCTTTATTTTTCATTTTATAAAATCTCCAAAACTAACTAAAACATCACTTGTCTTTTCTTTTAAATGACATCCAATTCTAGAAATCTCCATATCTTTTTTTAGGATAATATCTAAAATATCTAAAATATACTAGTTTTGCCTAAAATCTAATATTTTTGGACCATCCAAACTATACACTTTAATAATAATGATTAATATAGCTCATAAGTCTTATTCACATTGTAAATTACGTGAAGGGTGTCTACGGTCCTTGTCAATCCGAGAAAAATATCAGATTTACGACTCTCAAAATTTTTAATAAAATATTTTTAATTAAATAAAAATTATTAGTTATTAATATTAGTTAGTTTTTACCTTAGTTAGTCTTTAGTTAGTAATATCATACACAGTGGATCACCAACTAACTTTTATTGCCTGAAAATATTATACACGGTGCAATCTTGGAGGTGATCCACCCTTGCAAAATATCATTTCCTTAATTAATCCAATTAAGAATCAAGCACAGTCAAGGCAATCAACCCTAATATCATCTTTCAAGAAAACATTCCTTTATCCTCATGGCAACTTATCATCATAGACCCCTGCCATGAATTCGCCATCAATCACAAGCACTTGGAATAATCATCCAAACCATAATCCAACAATCTATTGAATGTAAAAGCATTTAGGGTGTTGTTCGATCAACCAACAAAGCCAATTGTATTCTTACCAAACAATGCAAGAATATACGCAACAATCTTTCCATCACATATCTGCTCTCTCCCTTGGGATCAAAGAGCGATTCTATGTAAAATTTACTTAACACTCCCTTCCTTCGACTAAGGCATATGTTAAGGTTTCAAACACTGTACAAGACATAAGTTCTATTAATCACTTACATTGATCGATAACCCAACCTTCTTCCCAAATAAGTAAAAAGTATCGGTCTTCTCTTTGACTTACGGTTTCTTATTCCTAGAGCTCTCCACTTGACTTTGAAGCTTGGAATTGTTGTTTGTACCTAGCCTAACCTTGAGTTGGATTGATGTGTTGGAGGTAAAGGCGCCTCTGCCTAGCCGCTCGTGTATTACTACACTTTACTACACTGACAGTACCTGCCATTACACACTGCAGGTGGCAGGTGCCCATCACAATCACTTATTCTTTATTCTTTTAGTGACAATTTGAATAAAGGAAGGCCTAGCCACACATTATGGTTGTTGGAGTTCCCACTTTTGAGTTTCACTCTCTCTCTTGCTCTTGCTTTCCATCCGCCATAGCTCTCACCACCAAGCTTCTTCCTCCTAGGATCCACTTCCCTTTCAACTAGTATCAGAGCAAAGGCATTGGAGCTAGCTCGACATTCTCTTCAGCCTGGATTTGAAGAGCTTCAACCCGAGCTTCAATGGCAGCCATGGCACCTTCATTTGCAGGTATGTTTTGATCTCCCGGGAGCTTCCATCCTTCCAGTGGCATCTTGCAGGGTTGCATCGAAGCCCCCTCAACATTGCCAAGTATTCGAGAGCACTATTGAAGACCCCCCAGTCCCCAGGAACAGCCAGTGCAAAATGCGGCGCATTTTTAGGGGGCTGGGCCGATCTCCTCCTAGCACTTCCAGCTTCTTCCCCGGCTTCTTGGCACTGTTGGCAACCTTCCCGTCGTCGATCATTGTTGGACTCCCCGGCATTAGTTCTTGGCTCTCGGCAACGATCGATTCGAGTGCTTTCACCTTCAGCCATTGCTGTATACACAATCCCAAGACTGTCAAAACGTGGGAGCTCTTGACATTTAATGTTTGATGCTTCTTGGCATTGCTCGTTTGATGCCTATTGATGTGCCCGGCGATGCCTGGATGTTACGGGATGCTATGTCTACACTTTGGGACTGATTTGGAGTAGATTTGTGCACCAATTGAGCTTCATTTGACATAAATATGCTGCTGTAATATAGTGGGCTGAAGCTCATTTACTTGGTGTATGCATTGGTTCTTGGATACGGGGTGCTTACTGGAGATTAGCATGATCATACCAATGTATTTGGAGATTGTCAAATGCTTCTTTTTGGTTCTGGAATGCTTTTGAGCTTGGATTAGGCTCCGCCTTGGTCGTCATTCACTAGCATTTGGCTTCAATTGACATGCTTTGGATCGGTTTATGCCTATTGTCACTGCTTGACATTTAGGCTTCTTGCATTTATGCTTTGGTCAGATATGGATGCCACTTGATTTGCACATGCTTGACAGTCACTTGGTGCTTCATCTTCAGATGTATTTGAGCATTTTGTACCTACTGGGCATTGCATTTGGTTGTCAGTTACATGCTATTTGAATGCTTTTATGCTTATGCTTTATGGGTCTGAGATAGCTTGGGACTTATGCTCCAGATGTACCCTACTGGGATTCGGCATGTTTGATGCTATGTACTTGATGTATTTGAGTGTTGCTTGCTCTATTTGCATCTGACTTTACTTCCAGTGGGAGCCTCTTGGTATATTCGAATATACACAGAGTCTTACTTACACTTGAGCTTGAGCTTGTGGGACAATTATATGCATTTGCTCTCTTGAGAGCTTTATGTTTGCAGTTAGTCTGTAGTGGGCTGATTTGATATGCCTATTAGGGTAGGCACCTATCTCTATCACAGGTTTGTCAGTTTTGTATGCATCTTGGATGGTTATGCATTAAGCTCCTTGCTCTATCAGTTGTGATTGTGCTTGGTCTCTTCGTATGCATCTTGGATGGTTATGCATTAAGCTCCTTGCTCTATCAGTTGTGATTGTGCTTGGTCTCTTCTCTTACCCCGAGACCCATTACATGCATTAAGCTCCTTGCTCTATCAGTTGTGCTTGTGCTTGGTCTCTTCTCTTACCTCGAGACCCATTACATGCATGACTTCTAGACCTATGAGATGTCTCTTGCCTAGTAGGTTATTGGTTTGACAATTCTTGGTACCTTCTTGCCCCTTGACACTCACTATTGGATGTATCTTGCTACCTAGCAGTTGCAGTGACACATGTATCAGTGATTGCTTCACTTTAGGACAGTTTTACATATTGCTGTCATTTATTCCAACAAGCTGAAATCTGCAGATTTCGAGCACATTTATGAGGGTAATGTTTACTGTTTGATGTTATCTTGGTCATATTTGGTGGATAGGTGGTTCTCTTAGTAATATCCACTCTTTTAGCTAGTTTTAGTGCATTTTCTACTAATTACAACAACCTGCAATTTTGCTTTTTTGCTTTGATTTGGGACAGTATGGCTAGTCATCTAAAAGACACATCTCTCTTTAACATTTCCAAGTTAGATGGTACCAACTATGGGTATTGGAAGTCCCAGATATTGCAGGTTTTGGGGCAAAAATTGTAGATTAAACCCTTGCGTTTCAAGGGTGTTAATCCCAAGGATATGGATGATGATGTTTGGATGGAAGTTGATGAGCTATGCAAGTCTACCATTATCTTGTCACTCTCAAAATAGGTCCATCATAATGTTGTTGAAGATGAGAATCAGAGTGCATGGGATTTATGGAAGATTCAGGAGCTTTATGCGCAACAGAGTCCTACATCACAGATGTATTGGCTGAAGCAGTTAATGGACCTTTGCATGAAGGAGGGGACATCCCTATCATCTCATTTCAGTCAGTTTCATGCTATCATGAAGAATTTGTGGTCACAGGGTATTGAGTTCAAAGACAACTTGCACCTGTTGTTTCTGCTTGGCACCTTGCCTGAATCATGGGATGTCTTCCCTACTGCCATATGCACGAACAAGCTTGATGGGATGAAAATCAAGGATGTTGAGAGTGCTTTATTGACTAAGAAAATCAATAGGAGAAACAATGATGCTTCCCACTCTTCACATGCATTGACCGTTAGAGGTGGAAGACATGGCAGGCATGATAATGATTATAAGGGAAGGGACTCTCAGAAGTCCAGGTCCAAGTCATGTGGTTGCAGTAAGTCTCGTGGATGGAAGTTTGATCTTACCTATCATTATTGTGGGAAAGTAGGACATATTAGGCCGCAATGCCCTAAGATGCGCGATGATAAGCGCAAGGAAAAGGGAAAAGAGAAAGTGCAAGAAAAATCTTCTGAGCGCAGTATTGTACCTGCAAAGTCCAATGTGAAGATAGAAGAGGTTAATGTCACGCAGGCCACTGATTCAGATGAAGATTACATACTTGCACCTTCTTCATGCGATGCCTTACAGGCTTCTGAGATACATTCTATGTATGCGCAGTGTTGGCTTTTGGATTCGGGTGCGTCATTTCATATGACACCCCCTGTAGAGATTGGTTTCATACCTATCGTACCATCTCTAGTTCTGTGCATCTTGGTGATAATAGGTCTCTTGACATTGTGGGCATTGGAAATGTTAGGCTGCAGTTTCCTTCTAGCAGTTCTTTTGTTTTGCATGATGTACGCCATGTACCTGCATTGACTTGCAGCCTTATGTCAGCTGGATAGCTTGATGATGCAGGGTATTTGGTATCTTTTGGAGACTCTGCATGGAAGATTACTTGTGGCAGGCTTGTGCTTGCAAGAGGTGCCAAGTCTGGCAGCCTCTATCCCTTGTATCTCGAGCTACCTTGGATCATGTTTTGTCTGTGGGTTCTATTCCCCATGTATCCCTCTGGCATGCTCATTTGGGACATATATCCCTTTAAGGAATGAAAATGCTCCATGCTTTGCAGTATCTTTCAGCTTTTGACTCTTCGCATTTTGATTCTTGTGATCATTGTTTGTATGGCAGGTAGACTAGAAATATGCATAAAAAGTCTGGTAAGAAACGCATGGGTGAGCCCTTGGCTCTTGTGCACTCAGATGTATGTGGGCCCATGCCCTGTCAGTCACTCGGTGGAGCAAAGTACTTTGTTACTTTGATTACTCACGTAAGGTTTGGGCTTATCCCATAAAGAGAAAATCCGATGTCTTAGACACATTTTAGCATTGGCTTCCATTAGCGGAGAACCAGTCTGGAAAAATGTTGAAATGCCTAAGGTCAGATGATGGGGGTGAGTATGTATCACGTGCTTTTGAGCAGTTTTGTGATGAGTGGGGTATTAAGCGCCAGTTGACCACCCCTTATACCCCACCCCAGAATGGTATGGCTGAACGCATAAATAGGACCATTCAGGAAAGGGTCCATAGCATTCTTAGCCAGGCTGGCTTACCGCAACACTTTTGAGCTGAGGCAATTACTACTGCAATGCATCTCATTAACAAGTCGCCTAGCAATGGCATTGACTTTCAGGTTGCAGAGGAGGTATGAGCAGGCAAGCCCCCCTCTTATGATCATTTGTGTGTCTTTAGATGTGAGGCATTTTTCCATGTGCCTAAGGATAAACGCAATAAGCTAAATCCTAAAAGTGTCAAATGCATTTTCATTGGCTATGGAGATGCAGGAGAGATGGGTTACCATCCATGAGATCCGCAGGTGCAGAAAGTGATCCGCAACCATGATGTCATCTTTCATGAGGACAAAATGCATATGCAACCTGAGAAAGTGGTTGAGGTACGTACAGTTTTCTTTCAGGGGGAGCCACATGCTCCCGTTCAGCCCGCTCCACAACCAGCTAGATAGCATGCAACATCACTTGATGCTCATGGTCTAGATGTTAGACATGCTGATGTTAGATAGGATACCGATCAGGCATCAGAGCCTGGGTTGAGGTGATTTACTAGAGATAGACTACCTCCTGATCGTTTTGCGTCCTCTATAGATTATGTACTGGTTACAGATGTAGGAGAGCCTCTCACTTATGATGAGGCTATGCATAGGGGTGATAGTCACTCTTGGGAGAAGGCTATGCAATTTGAACTTGACTCATTGCATAAGAATCAGACTTGGGATTTGGTTTCCTTATCTCAGGGTAAGATAAAGTCCTTGAGCACTTCTGTATGCAGTAAGGTAATCCTATTGGCTATCCATTACCTTCTCATGTGAAGGTTTCATAGACCGATTGTCCACAGACAGATGAGCAGAGGGCCGAGATGGCCAAGATTCCCTATACATTAGCCGTGGGAAATCTTATGTATGCCATGATAGCCACCCGTCCAAATATTGCTTTTGCAGTTGGGGTTGTAGCACGTTATATGGCTACACCTGGCAAGAAACATTGGGATGCCGTGAAGGGTATCATGAGGTACCTAAAGGGCACAGCAAATATGTGTCTTTGCTATGGCAACCATGATACAGAATTCATGGGACACACTGACTCTGATTATGCAAGACATGTAGATAGTAGGAAGTCCACTTCTGGCTGTGTGTTCACTTATGCTGGAGGGGCTATCTCTTGGATGTCTAGGGTGTAGAAGTGTACAGCCCTTTCTACTATAGAGGTCGAGTATATTGCAGCCACAAAGGCTATCTGGTTAGGCCATTTGATTGCAGACCTTGGTATCACAGATGTTATGGCTACACTGCATTCGGATTCTATGAGTGCCATTCAGTTGGCCAAGAATTGCCAAGAATCCGGTCTTCCATACGAAGACGAAACATATTGAGGTGAGGTATCACTTCATTCACAAGGTCATTGAGGACAGGTCTGTTGACCTTGTGAAGATTCTAACTAAGCAGAATCCTGCAGACTTGCTCATGAAGAGCCTCACTATAGAGCGCTTTGCCTTCCACAGGAGATTGATGGGCGTTGGATGAGATGACATCTTTTTCCTCATCTTGTTGTACATGTGTACATGTTGTACTGTCTTTTCTTTTTCTCTCTCACTGAGGCAGATTCACCTTTAAATGAGAGGTTGTTAGGGGTAAGGTGCCTCCATCTAGCCGCATGTGTATTACTACACTTTACTACACTGACAACACCCGCCACTGCACACTGCAGGTGGCGGACGCCCGTTACAGTCACTTATTCTTTATTCTTTTAGTGATAGTTTGAATAAAGGAAGGCCCGACCACACATTGTGGTTGTTGGAGTTCCCACTTTGAGTTTCACTCTCTCTCTTGCTCTTGCTCTCCATCCGCCATAGCTCTCACTGCCAAGCTTCTTCCTCCTGGGTTCCACTTCCCTTTCATGATGAAGGGAGTAGTTGCCAGACGGACCTCAAGGCATCTTAGTTTTAGTCCTTATGATTGTTGTTTGCGCTAACTATGCATAACATTGAGATTCCAATTTGTCGAACATGAGCTATTAGTTCGTGTTGTTAGCAAGAGCTTGGGCAAAGCCTAGAGTTTCTAGGATGAATTTCCTTTAGGCTAGATTGCTTACCATGCCATCCCTCAAGCATGCAAGCTACAACATACCTTCAGTGTGGGAAAAAACATCTATTATTTACAAGAAGAGGGAGTTGACAATACATTGGAATTTTATATGCTATTTATGCTATGTACGAATTTGTCACATAGCTTCTAGATGCAATTTACGTCTCTTGATACTTGTATTTTGCAAACCCCATCTTTCGACTGTGTGAGATGGATCCTATCCCTTTCGATGACCTATTCTTGTGCGGCATTGTACGGGACCTAACGTATCTCATGCGAGAATCAAAGCAAGCATCTATTAATTTGGAAATACCTTACTTACAACAGGTACCGTAGTTGGATTGGCAGTGATGTCCTCGTCCGAGGCTTTCTTGCAGGTTGTGGGATTGCCACCCGCACTCGACACTCTTCACTTGGGGGCCATTCTTGATCTTTCTCTCTTTTAGACACGATTCCCACAAGACTTCAGCAGCCCCTTACTCAAATAGCGGGGGCCAATTAGGGGGAAATTAGGCTTCTGGATAACCTCACGGGAAAGGGGAGAAGGACAAGTTCGCATGGTCACCCTCTAAGGAAGGGAAGAGAAGAAAAACCTTGGAATAATCCTTCTCTCTCTCTCACCCTCCCTCTCCTTCTCTCTCTCTATCACCCTCTCTCTCTCCCCCCTCTCTCTCTCTCACCCTCTCCCTCTCTTTCTCTCTATCGGTAGTAAGGGGGGGAAAGGAAGTAGTGTATCCCCCTTCACTTAGAGCGGGGGGGGGGGGGGGGGGGGGGGGTTTATAATGGTAGGGAGGTGGGGTGGAGTGGTGGTGGTAGTGCATGGTAGCAAGGAGTTCCTAGCTGGCCACAGATTGGGACTTGGCCACGGAGTGGCCAACATGTCCAAGGGGGGTGTTTGGCCACGTGGCCTCCACCCTCCATCATCATCATCATCAACTTCTCCTCCCTCGTGGTGTCTTCTCCTTCTCCCTCCTTGTGATCATCATCTCCTTCCTCCCTCCTTGTGATCATTGCCTCCTTCTTTGTTACCATCGCTTGTTTCTTCCCCCCGCCACATTCTGGCGACGACAAGGGGGGAGGGTATTTAAAAATTTTTCCATTCCCTTTAATTAATAGGGGGGTTGGGTTATGTGGGGGCGGGGTTTTCAAATACCAACTCATCAATCACTGACCCATTGATTGCAAATTGTCAACTACAATTGGCAATTTGTCAATCCTTGTCAGTCCAAAATTCATCAATTATTAACTTTTCAATCACCAACTTGTCAACTTATCACTTGACAACTTCCAAACTCATTAATTGAAATCATGTTGATATTTGAACTTGTTAGTCATCAAGCATTTATCATCAATTATCAACTTTTTGGTCACCAACTCCTCAATTGCTAACTCAACGATTATTAATTTATCAAATCATAACTCATGGATTATCAATCCATTAATTTGTTAACTTATAGCTCATCAATTGGCAAACCCATCAATCATCAACTCATCAATTAACAACTTTTCAATGCTCATACCCATCAAACATAGCCTCTCAACATAGAGACCTCACCAATGTGTAGCTTGATAGCTACTTGAACTAAGAAATTGTCAAATGCTAACCCATCAAGCCAAAACTTATGAATCTATCAATCATTGATTGGTGAATATCATCAATCACCAATTCATCAACCTATCAATTGATAGTTTTCCACTCATAGTGGATAACTTTTCAAGACTCAAAATTGAACTTGCCCATTATCAAAATACCAACCCCCCAATCCTCAATCCATCAAATTGACAATCTGTCAACTTGACTTAACGCTTCACTAACCTATCCATTCGCTATTTATGAATCACCAAACATCAAATCACAACTTGTCAATCGACAAGTTCTGAATCCATCACTACCAAGTAAAAGCCTATTAGCTCTCAACATCCCAACTGCTTAATCATCAACCTCCCAATCCATTACACATCAATCACCAACTCATTGATCGATAACTTTTCAATTTCCAACTTATGGATTATCAATTTATGGATCATCAACTTATCAAGTCACAAATACTAGCTAGTCAGTTTATCAATTGTCAACTCATAAACTCATGAATCAAACTCCTCAGTCATTAACTCATTGATTGTGATAACTTCTCAAATCATTGATCATCAACTCAACCATTGTCAATATCTAAATTGGCAACCAGCTCAATAAGCTACAATCATCAACTTGCCAATAGATCACTTGTGGATCGACAATGTATCAACTCCTCAACCATCTATCCTTGAAGCTTGAACCTTATTATACGAATCTTGTCAAACCCAACTTGTCTAACTCAACTTATCATATTAACTATGTGTTGAGTTTGTAATTTTCAATCATCAACCTCTCAATGTGTCGATCCTCAAGCCTAAACATGTTAACCATCAAAGTAATTGACAACTTGCTAACATAAGAAAACTCTTCAAGTGATCACTCATCAAGGGAAATTCATCGACTCATTGGGGAAAACCTCTTAGGGAAATTGATAGCTCATCAACACAAACCTATCAATCCATGACTTGTTAACTGAGGAAAAAAAACCTATCAAGCCATCAATCCTAAACTCATCAACAATGGGGGGGAACTTGTCAACTAAGGGATACATATCAACTCGTCAATCAAAAGTTAAACTCTTGTCAATCTATTGACAAATACACATGAGTTGAAACTTTTGTCAATAGACTAGTTTGATAACAACGGGAATCTTCAACTTGTCAACTTGACCATTGAAAACCTAAGAACATTAGAACTTGCCAACTCATCCACATAAAGCTATCAGCTTGTCATACAGTACTTGACAAAGTGGTAGGCACAAACTTGCCAAACTCATCAATTTGACACATAAACATATCAAGTGTCTATACATACTAACTTGGTAATCCATCTATACAATACTAGTCTAACCATCACACTATCGATTGGTAAACTTGTCAGCAAAGAATCTATAAACTAATCAACTGAGAGATGTGATTTTTTGACTTGTCAAAGATCATTAATCTATTCTCTTACCTATTCCACTTGCCAAAAGACTTGTTTGGGTTTAGAAATTGGATTGGTTGTGGCATATTGTAAAAAGGTTGTTGAAAAGTATATTGTGTGCAGGTTGAAAAAGAATTGTGAAGTTGATTATCGCCTTTAAAATCACACTTTTTTTCTTTTAAAAGAAAGATACAACATATTTGAGCATAATCATAATATCAAGAAAAGTGGAATCATACTATTCACATTGCTTGCAAAAGTAGAAAAAACCTATTTGAGCATGAGACATGGTTAGGGACAAATTGTCGATTAAACTAAATACAAATCCTACACTAGGCTACAAAACTAGGGGGGAAACTCAGGAAAATCAAAACTTGAAAGGAAAACTTGGAAACTTTAATATCATTGTAGACATCAACTCAACCTAGCTCAAGAGACATGCTAGCAAGAATGGCCTCTTAGGAAAAAAATAGTGGAGAAGGAAGCATTGTTGAGAGACATGCCTAAGGAATTGAGGGCACTGTTAGAAAACTTTCAAGCTATTGCCAATAAGAACATTAGCAAGGTGTCATGGATAGGTTTAGAAGATCAATATAACACCTTGGTCAATCAAAGTAAGACATATCGGATAAATTGTTAGATGTGACCATAGCCACTCGACACAAGAAAGAGGGCATGCAATGAGAGATGGATGACATAAGAAGGTTATTGCAAAACATGGACACTGTTAGATCCTCTATTGATTCGGTGATGATGAGTGACTGACTAAGTATGGTGAAGGTGATTAGATAATTCATATGCCCTCCACATCATGACACATGTTCCAACTCATTATTGGCAAGACTTGGCATTGTGCTAAGATGAAAGACAAATGGAAAATCCCATCAGTCGTATCCAACAATAAGAAGATAGAAAAATATAGAGCAAGATATGACCCTTACAACTTCATACAGCAATTTGAGTAAGTGTGCGAGGCCCATAACCTCACTATTGATGATAAGAATGCTCATGCCTTTGAACCTTGCTAATGCAATTTGCAAAAGCCGAATATGGGGACAACCTCAACATATAGCTCCTAGAGTTGCAGCAACAAGAGGAAGAAAGTGTGCATGAATACATCTCAAAAATGTGATGCCTATACAAATGAATCTCTTCATTTGAGAAGCCAAACCCCATGGCTATCTCAAAATCTTTCATCAATGGAATCAAGGACGAATGTGTTTACAAGGCCATGGCCAATAATTTAATAATAGATAGGTTTGTTGGCAGTGCCACCTTGGATGAGGCCATGTATTTGATGACTTGCATCGATAGAGAAATTGAGACGAAACGGATAGGTTTAGAAATGGCATGGCATTGCCAAGAGGTGGCATAGAGCTTAGCATAGCATAGGATCTCCTCGCAGCATTCAAACAACACCATGCCAACTTAGCTAGTCTCTTTGATGCCTCAAAATAACCATAGCCATATACGCAAAAAATTCAATACATGCATTATGGAGGTGACCAAAGCATTCTCGACTCCCTCAAGTCTATACAAACTATGGATGTATTAGACATTATGTATCCTATTGATGTGCTCCTAAATCTTACCTTATGCAAATCCACTCATCAACAACCATGTCCACAAATGCAATACTATCCTAGGCCTCCATAGCTTGCCTTGCCAACTTCCATCAAACTAAAACCATGCAAACCAAGAGCTAAAATTAATCCCTTAGGAATAAATTGGTCCCCCAAACCCCATAGTTTCTCATCTTATGAGCGATGCACTCTAGGGTGGGAAAGAGGAAGATCTCCAACTTAGTTCAAAGACCCCACTAATTGCTAGAACTACAAACAGCTTGGACAAGTATCCTCAAGATGTCCATGGAAAATCAAACCCTCCAAGGACATCCATGTGACAAATGATGCCTTGAATATTGTTCACCCTTTCTAGGAAGGCACAACAAAGAAAGTGCAAAAAAAGGCCAAACTTTAGAATGAAAAGAGGAGCAAAAACCAAAGTGTCTCTCTAGTGCTTGTGATTTTTTTATAGAAAATTATTTTGTAAAGAGAGGTGGATACAAATTGTAATAACAATCTTAGTCCTTGCTTTTACAACAATAGTTTATCTTACAAGCATAGAGTAAATGAATGGGCTACCAAATCATGACCAACATCAAAGAACATTGCACCATAAAGACATCTGAGTATGACCCTACTTATGTCACCATAACTTCATTTTAGGTCATTGTCTTAACTCGTAATAGACCATTAAAAGATATCGTCATGCTACATCCATATATGAACCAAATTTTTAGTGAGGAAAGAGCTACATATTAGTAGCCAAATAGGTTCAGGCAATCTATTCACTAATGATCTACATTACCCATGTCACACATGCCCATAAGATATGGATCATTATGTTTCATTTGGATGCAACCCTCACTTCTACAACTGGCTAATTAAATAGATATTCCTCTATTTATAAATAACTTCTTATGCACACCGGTGTCAAAGTCGAAACACACACTACATTACCTCTCCCATCACTTTCTTTGAGTAATCCTAGAAAGTATTACAATCTATTAGGGGGGTTGTAAGTTGTTTCACTCAAGTGTAAATTTTTTGGGTTTTATTAGTGAAGTTGTCACAATGATATATAAATGTATTTTTCTTAAATTCTCACCACAATGTGTTGTTAGGATCTTAAACATGGCAAGCCAAGGAGAAAAAGCTATGCAAGAGTAGACAAGCCAAACACTAATGTCACTTATTGAAGAAGAGGAGGTTGATTGAGAATAGAGATCAAGGGATATCACCACTTACAGTATTGATGATAGATTTACAACCTAAGGGAAGTGATAACCAGAATCCAAATGCCAAAGAACTAGTGGATCAACACTTTCATGGAAAAAGTTGAAGGAGATGCAAATTATGAAAACTACATGGAATTCCTCATGACCTATGACCCTAACAGGCACAATGGGGTAGTCACAGTGAATGATGACAATGGTCAACAATAGGTGATAATCTCACTCATATGAGAGGTGATCCATAAAGCCTAGGCCTAACAAATAAAAAAGAGGGAAAACCAAAAAGGGAACATCTGTGCAATACTAGGGATGGAAAAATAGAACGTGTTCACCAATGATTATATAAGCTTGGTGGATATCCCAAACCCTATTCTGAGAATCCATGCAAACCTAACACACTCTCTATTTTCTAATAACATGTACAACACCATGGTGAGTAAGATCCAAGTGGCAATGCTAGAAAGTCTAGCTGCAAAGACAACGGACCATAAAAAACTCAATACCTTTGTTATAAAGACTATCCATGATGGAGCCAAGATGCTTGGGTCTAATGCATAAGACTTGTAGATGAAAAACATCAACATATATCCCCATGGCAAGCACAACCAAAGAAGAGAAAGTGAATCAACTAGAGCTCACAACAGCTATTCTTTGAGCTTAGACTATCCACCAGATTTGAGAGCTCACAACAACTATTCTTCAAGCTTAGGCACCAATGTGACCACCAAAATTCAAAAGCAAAAGATTCCACGACCCTAATGCCTAAGTCTTGAAACCCATAACAAGAAGCACAATTAGAAAAGCCAAAATCAACTGCCTTCAATAAGTAAGAAAGGGGAAAGTTCATCATTAAAATATTGACCAAATAAGGAAAGGCCACGTGTGAAGAAGAGAAGGAGCTAGAAAGAGCCAAGGAAGAATCAAGGAAGGAAAAACATGAATAGAGGCTAAAGCGCTAGGAGGAAGAGAAGCAACTCATGAAAGAAGAAGAGGAGGATATAGCCCCATCCACCATTAGATGATCAATGAAACAACCCTCAAGAGCAAAAGAATTGGCATTAATGAGCCTCAACCTAGGAAGCTCATCAAAAGTAGGTAATAGTGCAACAAGGCCTCCAATCATAGGCAAAGTCAAGGCTCCACTAGAAACACCTCTTCCATTAATTATAGTAACCACACCTTCCACCTTAGTCCCTACAACAGAAGGCATGGCTAGAAGTAGAGTAAAGATTGTGGTCTATGAGCTCGTGATGCAAGTTGCTGAACTTTCTCAAATAAGAGTGGAAGGATCATCAACTTCCATATCTACAACCACACTAAGCCCAATGCAAGCTCTGAAAATCTACTAAAGGAGCTAAAAGAGTAGAAGGATCAATGTATTTTGAAAAAGAATTATCCATGCCAAAAGAAATCAATGACAAAGAAAATAGAAATGAGGAGCAACAGGAGCAATGTGAAGTCAAAAGAGGAAACTAAGTGTAGGTTGAAACTCGGTATACCTAAGCCATAAAAGAGAAGGCTAAAGTGGAAGGAGAAGCAAAGCAAACAAAGGAGGAGGACTTGCATAAAACTAGACAACTTGTGGACTTAGAAAATGAAATAGAAAATCTACATGTAGCTACACACAACTTCAAAAGCAACTAGAATACAAAATGCAACAAAAGAAAACCTTGAGCAAAACTTGGAGGAAATAGCATACCACACTATAAGTCCTCACAAAGGGTAAAACAAAGGGCTATAGTAGGAAAAGAAGAAGAATCAATAAGAGGAGAGAAATACCAATGCCATGCAAGACTAGCCACCCACTTTAGCTCAAACCGAGTGTGAACAAAATTTAGTGATCAAGAGGGTTGGAGCAATAGAAGAGGTGATGTTGACACAATATCAAATATTCACCCAACATAGCTTGAAGTATGGGATCCATGTGAGGAGGACACTATTGAAAATCTTAAGAAGGAGCTACAAATTATTAGGTAAGCATTCAAGTACATTTGCAAATAGGAGTAATGTTAGAATATCAAGCTCCCGCTAGTCTTCAGTCAATCTATCTTTATGTGTATGACCGACATTAGCTTGATATAGCTGTACATGTGTGTAACATTCAATAAGTCGGTGTAGTTAGTGACTTGGTTAGTCATACCTATGTGTGTAAGTCTCTTTCAGTTAGTATGATGGAAGAATAATGGAAGAAGAGCAATAATTAGCTAAGTCTCATCTTTCGCTCCACTCTGTCTCCCTCTCTTCCATCAGGGTATCAGAGCTTGAACGCCTGAAGCCTGTAGGCTTAGCAGTGGTCATTTGACATCAAGATATCAGATTTGAAGAAAACGTCATCAAAGGAGACTGTGCCTGCAACCTGTTTTTTTGTAGAAGATATATATTGCTAAAAAATGGTTTTTGGATAAACGGCCCCTGGGCTTGACCGTTTTGACATGGTCTACAACTTTGCATAAGAAAGTTTTTTCAAATTCCTCACAGATTTTGAGATATTCAGCACATTCTTATGCAGACTGGCTGTTTACTGCTATAAACAGCAGATGATTCCAGGGCACTAGTGGCTTTGATCCTAACAATGTATATGCCCTTATTATCATGCATTTGAGGATGATACTAGAGTGTTAAATGCTCAATTTTGGAGCTTATTTGCAAGCTGGAAACAGTGAATTGGTTGCTGTCTTGAATTTGGAAACAATATATCTACAGTGTTGAAGTATCTGTGATGATTATTTGCTAGTGACAAATGCTTGGATCATACCACTTGAGTGGTAGATGCTTTTTGGGATATTGTGAGTGTTGAAAGTCCAAAGTTTGGATCGATTTGTTGCTGGTTATACCACGGTATTAACTGATAATTGTCTACAGAAAGGATACCTATCATCTTCACTTGACATACATGCAATATATTCTGACCAGTTGGACATGTATCAACTCCTGCATAGAGTGGCAACTGAATGAGATGTTTTGGGGCTATTTTGAGGTCTGAATACTCTTGTTTTAACTGAGAAAACACTACTGGTTATAGCAGTGGGCTAACTGTATATGGTATTGCTACTTGCATACAGTACAAACATTGATACTTGTATGGACATAGTTTGTTGCTGGGATGTTTTGCCACTACCATAGAATGTTTTGAACTTATTTGAGCTTGGTTTATGCTCAGTTGACTATGTTTTTTCATTGTTGGAATACAATTTATAGCAAGCAGGTTGTCAGGAAAACTGTCCTGAATAGTAGAAAACTGGTCTTGAATTGTAGAAAATTGAGTCAGATACTTACAGGTTGTATACATCACTGAATACCTAAGCTCTAACTATGGCAAATGCTCAAGGCACTGACAATATCACTCAAATTGTGGGAGAAAATCTGGATAACAAAAACTTTGCTTTATGGAAGTCTGTATGAAGAATTTTTTGGTTGGCAAAGGTTATTGGGACTTATGTACAAGCGATGAGGCTGAACCTGAAATGCATGAAAGAAATTTGACAAATGATCAGAAAAGGGCTCATAAGCTATGGACTGAGAGAGCATGCAAGGTGTTACATTGGTTTTCCTCATGTACATCAAATGCTATGGTTATACAGATTACTGGATGCAGTTCCCCAAAGGATGCATGGGACATACTCATGAAGAATTATGGAAATGTAACACATGCAAGAAAGATTCAGCTGAAGCAACAGTTCAATAACATGTCTAGGAATGGCAAAAGAAATCACGCCTACGCTATAGAGATCAAGAAAATAGCAGATCAGCTTGCCACCATTGGATCTTCAATGTCTGAGGATGATATGATTACAGTGACATTGAATGGACTTGGCAAAGAGTATAAAGCATTTGATACGTCTATTTCTGTGAGAGCTCAATCCCATGATTGCGATGAGCTGATTGCTTTGTTGTTGCATGAGGAAGTTAAGCTTGGGTTGAATACATGTGCTAGTACATCTCAAATCAGAGACACTGTTCTTTACTCTAGTTAGTGTGGTAGAGGAGGCAAAGGCCATGGCTCTTTTCGAGGTCGAGGAGACACTCAAAATGCTTATGGATAGCATCAATAGAATGCCTGGCACAAATACGCAGGGCCAGTGTGGATCTGGCGGGTTTAGAGGCAGGGGGAGATCACCCCATGGTAAAGGTGGTGGATCTAGTTCATGGCAGTCAAATGATTAGTCAAACAGAGATAAGGACTGTCATTACTGTGGCAGTTATGGACACATTGCAAAGGATTGTTACAAAAAGCAGGGATATATAAAGGCAAAGGGAAAACAGCATGGGCACTATGCATCTTCTAGTGGTGCTCATGATGAGCAAGTTGACAGATTGTTTGCCATGCAGCATGTGTCTAAGAATGCATCTAGGCAGAACAGAGATGAGAGATGGTACATTGATTCAGGGGCTTCAAATCATATGACACCCCATGGAGAATGGTTTGATGAGATGGTTACAGGTTCACATGGTTATGTGTGTACTGGGAATGACACCCAACATGACATTCAGCACACCGGAATTGTTCCGTTGTTGATGCGTGATGGCAAGAAAAAGAGTCTACATGATGTACTACATATACTTACAATAACCAAGAATCTTTTGCCAGTTGGACAGATTGCATAACAGAATCTACAGCAGGTGAGATTTAATAGAGATGGATGCTTTGTTGAAGAATATGGTAATGGTTGCAAATTGATTGCTAGAGGCTGAAGAGATGGCAGAATGTTTACTCTTGATGCGTCAATTCCAAAATTGAAAGCAGCCATGTTTGCACATGATGATGGTGCTATATGGGATGTTGAGATATGGCATAAGTATATTGGCCATGTGAATGTACAAAAGCTGAAATCTATGCAGCAGAAGGAGATTGTGCTTGGACTGCCTAAGTTCAAGTATCATGACTTTGGACATGTATGTGATGCGTGTCAGTTTGGAAAGCAATCACGGTTTCCATTTATGAGACATGTATGGAATAGCTCACGACCCTTGCAATTGGTACATTCAGATGTATGGGGTCTGTCTCATAATGCTTTGTTTGGTGGTGCTCGTTACTATGTATCCTTCATTGATGATTTCCGCAGGTATACTTGGCTTTACATACTAAAACATAAGGATGATGTGTTTGATACATTCAAGGACTTCAAGAAGCATGCTGAAAATGAGTTGAGATGTAAAATTTCATGTCTTAGATCAGATGGAGGTGGAGAATATGTCTCTAATTACTTTGACAAGTACCTTGCTAAATATGGGATTAGAAAATAGTTAACTTGTAGCTATACACCACAGCAAAATGGTATAACAGAAAGGAAAAATAGGGTACTAATGGAATCGGCAAGAGCTATGCTGAATGAGAATAGTTTGCTAAATGGTTATTGGGCTGAAGCAGTAAGACTGCTGTCTATGTGCTGAATAGAACTCCTACAGCATGGATTCATGATGTAACTCCATATGAGAGGTTGTATGGTCATAAGCCTGACATTTCACACTTGAAGGTATTTGGAAGCATTACATATGTGCATGTTCTTGATGAAAAGAGAAAGAAATTGGATCCTAAAGCTGTCAAGAGTGTGTTCCTTAGTTATGCACAAGACTGGAAAGCTTACAAGTGTTATGTACCATCTACACATGAGACATTGATTAGTACAAATATTGTCTTTGATGAGCTGGCATCGTGGTATGGTAATCCTATTGCAGTGGCTACTGATGGATTAGCCAACACTAGTAATGTTGAAAATACACTTACAGTGAGTACATCTATGAGTGGTCCTACAGATGATGGGTCACCTACAGTAAGTCCTTGGTCGGGACGCTTGTGGAGTTGTACTCCTATGTCCACTGACATGGATATGTTACTGAGGGGGAGATTGGATAAGAGAAAAGAAAAGATGCTATTGGATAAGGGAAACGAAAAGATGCTTGAGAATGTGACACGTCCACTTACAGCAGGTTATGAGTCATCTAACAACGACAGTTTGGATAGTGAGTTGGGCATTCCGTCTATTATGACGCCTGGAGCAAGGCAGAGTCATTATGTACCACCTAATGAGAGTCAAGCTCAGAGTGAGCCATAGTTACGGAGATGTAAGAGAGTTAGAAAACCAATTCACAAGTTTACATATACTAGTTATTCAACATGCCATTATGCATATATGGCTAGTGTGATAGGTTACAAAGAACCTACAAAGTTTGATGATGCAGTTACAAATGATAACTGGTGTGCTGCCATGGATGAGGAGTATGCAATCCTAGCTGAAAATGAGACATGGGAATTGGTTGAGTTGCTTGAAGGCAAAGTCCCCATTGGCTACAAATGGGTGTACAAGGTTAACTACAAGTCAGATGGTTTGTTAGAACGCTATAAGGCCAGGCTGGTTGCAAAAGGGTATGCACAACAATATGGCCTTGACTATGAGGAGACTTTCAAACCGATGGCTAAAATGGCAATAGTTAGAACTGTCATTGCTTTGGCAATGTGCAAAGGCTGGAAATTATGGCAAATGGACATCAAGAATGCTTTTTTGAATGGTGATTTGGTTGAGGAAGTATATATGGAGGAGCCTAAAGGCTATGTTCACCCAGACTTTCCTACACATGTATGTAAGCTGAAAAAGGCTTTATATGGATTGAAACAGACACCTAGAGCATGGAATGCTCGGATTGACAATTATTTATAGTAACATGGATTTAGATTGGGTGATGCAGATCACAGTCTATTCACAAAGAAGACAAATCATGGATATGTATTTCTAGTGGTTTATGTAGATGATCTTATCATCACTGGAGATGATGAAGAGGGCATTGCTAAAATTAAATCATGCTTACAGGCTGAATTTAGAGTCAAATACCTTGGTGAACTAAAGTATTTTCTTGGGATTGAGGTAGTCTCTACACCTCAAGGTATATGGCTGCTATAAAAGTAGTATGCTCATGACATGTTACAGAAGTATGGTATGGCTAAATGCAAGCCTATGGAGACACCTCTTGATCAGAATGTCAAGCTACAGATTGATGTTGGGAGTGGCATAGAGAATGTGACCATGTATAGACAGATGGTGGGCAACTTGATATACTTACCCATCTTGACTTATGTTATGCAGTGGGGTTGATTAGTCAGTTCATACAGAAGCCTCGCAAACCACATTTAGATGTTGTCAGGAGGATCATGAGATATATAAAGGGTACTATAGATTATGGGTTGTTTTATGCATATGGAAAATATCTTGACTTGGCAAGGTTTATTGATGCTGATTGGGCTGTTTGTGCCTATGACAGGAGGTCAACCAGTGGTTATGCATTTGGATTGGGTAGCAATATGATTAGTTGGTAGAGTAAGAGACAACTTATTGTTGCATTGTCTAGTACAAAAGCTTAGTAAAGAGGAGCTGCCTTAGCGGCTTCCAAAGCAGTTTGGTTGATGAAACTACTGAAAGAATTGGGAATATAGTTGGAAAGCAGAGTGAGATTGCATTTTGATAACCTCAATAGTGTTATGTTGGCTAGCAATCTTGTCTACCATGCTAGGTCTAAACATATTGAGGTTCACTACCATTTCATTAGAGAAATGGTTCTGACATAGTAGATTGACTTGATTCATGTGAATATTGAAGACCAGGTAGCAGATATATTTACCAAGTATCTTGGTAAAGAAAAGTTCATACACTTCAGACAGCTACTTGGAGTTTATCAGATGGTTTGAGCTTGAGAGGGAGTGTTAGAATATCAAGCTCCCACTACTCTTCAATCAATCTATCTTTATGTGTGTGACTTAACCACAGTTAGTCTTGGTTAGTCATGCCTATGTGTATAAGTCTCTTTCAGTTAGTATGATGGAAGAATAATGGAAGAAGAACAATAATGAGCTGAGGCTTATCTTTCGCTCCACTCTGTCTCTCTCCCTCTCTTCCAACAAGTACCCTAGCTAGAATATACAAGATGACAAAGGAAGATCAAGTACTGCCACACTGAGGGAAGCTAGACTCTCCATAGAAGATCTAAGGCTGATTACAATTATAACTAGTGAAAAATCCACTACAACCATAGAAGAGCTACCAGCATCACCTCTTGCACCTAAGTTAGACTAGGAGCCAGAAGAACTTGAGAGATTATTATCGCCACAACTAGAAACCACTACGAAAGTCAAAAGGGAAACCACTCATTCATAAGGAATTACTAAGGCTAAGCAAAAATGAAGGGAGAGGGTGGAGAGAAGTAAAAGAAGGCTCACAACCGCACCTCAACTAATAACATATAGGCCTTTCCCAAAAAGAGTAAAGTATATCTTGATCAATTTGTTGGGATAGGGAGATTAATGCCTAGAAGCAATGGGAGACTCCAAAATTCATAATGCATTTCTCTTTCAACTTTTCATGCTAACTTAGAAAAATGCTGCTACTTATTGTAATGTAAAAGGAATTCAAGTATCCTCACAACCATCAAGACCCTAGAATGTGGTAGTGAGAACTAGTCAACCAATTGTAGGACAAAGTGTTCGAGGTACCAAGGATTGTGAAGGGCTATGAATCCCAACCAACATGGAGAATTAATATTTTGGATGACAATATGGAAGCAAGTATTTTGTAGTGGACTACCTTTTGAATGGGGGGTTCCCTACATGCCTTATGCTAGGAGGCATCAGGTTGACTGCAACTCCGAAATGCATGGCAAGTATGATTTCCCTCTAACCTTCAATGTCAATGCTAATAAGCTAGAAGACAACCTCAAGTTTTTTGAGAAGGACTTGATTCCCTTGTTCAAATGGTTTGTGAAGGACTCTTCAGCTTGTCCAAGCCCTACTTTCATCACCATTTGCAAACCTAAGGTTATGTCTCCAATTGCTTAATCAAAAGAAGATGGCAAAAGAAGAGGGCATCCATCCACTCTTCTTTGATATAAATTTCAAACTAATGTATTATCTACATATTTTTTTGAGCTATTAGAGGATATGAACACTAGTAGATACACTAATTGCAACCACCCCTTTCTTCCATCTACATCCCTAGTCGTAAGGGTAGCACTGAAGGCCTACAAGTTGAGTAGGGCATGCCTAGAAAGATCGCTATCCCCACTCCCCCAACCAACACCAAGGAACCAAAGGGATCCATAATGAAGTTTCCAACCCAAAAGAAAAAATTAAGGTAAACAAAAGTCTCATTATAAATACTCATAGTCACATCCTCTAGGGGTCCCCAAGTAGGGTACATCTCATGGCACTAGCTAGTGAGCTCCATCCTCTACCCCTTCCCCACTTTCTAGACTTAGGGCACCTCACCCCCTATCACACTAAGCTTTGCACCACACCTTCCCTTTTACCAACTAGGTCCTCAAGTGTGGGACAACACTTCCAGCTTACTTGGGATTCAATCCATCTTCTAATTGCAGTTGCACAATAGTCACAACACAATAAGGTAGACACACACCCTTATGTAATGCACATTTTCTTTTATGACAAGATTTCGGTTTGAAGATCGACTTGACTAACCCAATGATATTGGTGGCCTGTGTATTCTTACCCTCTTTCTCATTTCTCTCAATGCCAATCTAAACCCAAAAGGACAAAGCAATAGCTAATTCCATCCACACTAACGATGGCCCAAAATTGCAACATCATTAGCAACTACCCTCTACATAACCCATCGACACTGATCACATATTAATACACACCAAATTACAAAGTTCCATGGGAGTGGCACAAGTCTAAGAGGGGTTAATCTTAACCCTTTCTAAGAAGACATGACAAAGGAGGTGCAAAAAGAAAGGCAAATTTTTAGAATAGTAAGAGGAGCAGAAACTAGAGCATCTCTCCAATGGTTGTGATTTGTTTATACAATCTAGTTTGTAAAGAGAGCTAAGATCATTTCCATACAAATAGAAATAAATCCTAAATGAGGCATAAGCGTAAGAATCTTGGCCCAACAAGTGGAAAAGAGTTGTAAGGGTGTGCAAGGTAAGAGAAGATCGATTTAAGCCAATGAGATGGGAGGGAAGAAAACCAAGCCCATGCACAAAAGCAAAAAAACAAAAGGATAAGCTCACTCTTGCGGTATGCAATCTTATGGAGCTCTCTTCTTACTTCTTCCTTGGATCTTTCTTTTGTGTGTGTGTGTGTTAGAGCAAGAAATTGGTATGGGAGAAGCTCTTGCTTCATTTTCTTCTTCTTCACTAAGGCAAAGCTTACACGGAAATCAAGGTTATGGAGCTACAGCTTGCTTGAGGTGAATCACTTGAATCATGGAGCCATTAATGAACCTTCTACAAATATACACAAGGAGAAGGTAAATCGGCGAGTTTACTTTATTGATTTTGAGAGCATGTGATGGTTACGGAAGAGGTAGCCATAGTTGTGTTGCTCAAAGCATTTAAAATATTGAGCATTCTATTAAGTCTAGTATGTGGCTTGTGAAAGCAATGTCAAATACAAGATAATATGCATGTACCTTGATTGTCCCATGAGAAAAGCCAACACAAGGAAGGCAATTGTCCCACCAATGCCTCTCATGCTCTTTGGAGTCAATACTATCGACGATGATGACACCATATTGATACTAGCAATACGATCACAAGGAACAAAGCAAGAAAACTACTATCAATATTCCTATATTGTCCACTCCTTCACAAATCCATTAGAGGAAAGAACAATATGAAAAAGAGAAGAAGAGAGCAATTAAGAAACTTTTGTTGCAAAACTAGGGATTTACAACCAATGTGACCAAGAAAGTCATGTCCAATTCCAAGAGCACCATGATCACTCTTCAAATCAAGAAGGTCACAACCTCAAGTGCAAAGGAGTACTCCAATAGTAAGTAATACTTGAAAATAATAAGCAAAGTCCAAGAAGTGGATCCGAGAAAACTAGGAAGCTATTGAGCAAGGACCAAAATCCACATTTGACATGAGTGCTATTGGGTTGTAAAATAATGTGCCATTGTCTTACCCAAGATAAGGACCTAAAGCCAAAAATACATTCGATATGCACCTAGAATTGGAACAAGCCAAAGTCATGGTCTAAGGGTAAAATGGTAACCAATAAGATAATTGATACCAATCTAAAGGTGTGGAACACATCCCTGCCAACATGTTGGCTTTGACTAGTGTAATGATACTACTTGGGTTACTACTGCATAGTACCCCTAACCCAAGTAATGATACTACTTGGGTTACTACTGCATAGTACCCCTAACCCAAGTAATGATACTACTTGGGTTACTACTGCATAGTACCCCTAACCTCTGGAAAATGTTTGAGTGATTGATAGAGAATGGGGTGGAACTATAGGAGCAATGATTCCATGTAATTCAAGAGCAAAGGCAAGCATTAATGCGACTAAACCTTCATCGAGAGCACTTGGTTAACTCTTTTTGGGAAGGAGTTGAGCATCAACCAATTTGATATATGCTTACATGAGCAAAATTGTGAGAGAATCCTCTCAAAATAGAAAAAAATGCCACTTTTTGTAAAGCACATTGCTTTTTTATAATTTCGGCCTTGGATGGCTTGTGGCATTCAAATTTTCCTTTCATGTATTTTAATCCACCCAAAGTTGTCATTAAGTTTGTAAAACTTAATAATGAAGACTAGATTGTTTCTGTAGACCAGTTTTGAACCTAGAAAAACATGTTTGCATCCTAATTAAATCTCCCATAAACATATATCTAAAATGCTTCAATAAATGTTTCCTTGGATTTCATTCACTGAATGTGTAGCCACATGACAACATGGTTATGATTCGCAATACCATGGCGAATACAACTTCCCAAAGATACCCAATGTCAATCCCATTTGAGTGTGAAATTTTATACTTGTTTCAACTTGAGATCATTAGACCCTCATTCTACAAGTTCCTTGGCCGCTTCACTAACTAACCTTACCTTTATCCATCACTTGTAATTACCTTCACGTCCTAGTTAAGCTATTGGAACAAACCCCAACCACCTATGAAGGTGGACTACCCCAACTATTCTTTGACATCAATGCTAGCATAAACAGACTGGATATGTTTTGTTTATCACTACACCTAGGGGTCCTCAAGCTAGGTGCATCCAGTGACATTGGTCAACTAGCTCCAGTTCTAACCCCCTAGCCCTTTTCCCCATAGCACAATCTCGAGGCACATCAAAGGTAGAACACCTCAAGATGGCTCAGACGACCCGTCACCCTAGGACTTCAATGCACAATAAAATCATATATTGACTAGGTCCTCAAGTGTGGGATAACACATCGAGCTAGTTTGGAGCTCAACCCATCTCCTAGTCACACATGCATGAGCACAGGTATTGCACATTAAGGTAGCCACACTCTCAAGGAGAGCACATTGATTGTAGGTTATTGAAGACCCATGATTGTTGAAGAATTCATTAGAGGGGAAGGGGTTTTAATTTAAAAAAGGGAGGTGAGGGGGGGAAGGCTTTAATGAAAAAAGGAAAGGGGAAGAGAAAATGAGATATTGCACGTGAGAAAGAGAGGAGGGAGGGGATTTTGATTGAAAAATGGAGGTTTGGAAAGGGGGTAGGTTCAGGAAGCCCTCTGGAGGTTCAGGGCTTTTCGAACCTATAGCTAAAATAATATAGTAGTAAGATAAAAGATTTGAACACATGACTTGTGAAGGTGTTGAATAGACCTAATGAGCATTGATCAATAATTCTCGATAGCCTTTAGCTTTGCCTTGTGCACCTACTCATTTACATTGACATTGAGTTGGCATTGATGGTGAGGTGGGATGATAGCTGTAGGATCTCATGAAACAAAGCTACCATTTCTATCGATTGCAACATTTAAGGAATCCTTGGGAAATGCTCTAGCTTTGATATTTTCTAAGAATCATAAGAAACTTGGACCAACTCCATGATGTCTCTTATGTAAACCAAAGCACCTAGACTAATCAAAAGAAAAATTGTGATAATAAGGCAAGAAATAACAAGGAGTCCACAATTTAATCCTCTTTTATTGGATGCTTGTGTAGATGATTTGGGTGAGCATGTGCTTCATGCACTCTACCCACAAAGCCCCCTATTGTTTTGAAATCAACCAAGAAAATTTGCATTTTCACCATGGCTACCATATGAAATAAAGGATTGGAATTGTGAATGTTATATAAGGGCTTCCCTCCACAATAAGTGCTCATGCAACATATCTCTTATATTTGCAAATCACTTACTTAGTAGTGAATGCTTCAAAGGCTCCATGTGATAGACCTAATCACAATCACGCACATCTATAACCCATACAAGATTTTGAGAAAATAAGAGTTGAGAATTGCTCCAAGCATTACAATAAATATGATGAAATCTCTTACAATGATGAGTACATTTACCTTAAATGTGTCATTATCTTTAGGAGAATCAATTGGACACCAATAAAGAGACATGAGACCCAAGAGTTTCACATATAGAATGGGAGATGAGATCTAATTTTACCATCAACACCAAAATTAATTTTTTCTTCAAGTTCTCTAAGGTATGAGCACACACAATCCTTCTCCTTTATGTCTTAATGCAAACAAGGCTTGATGGATTAGAAAAGGATTTACTTCCTCTTCCTCAAAGTTTTTTTCCCAAACCCTGGCCAAGAAGGAAGTACATCCTCCACTCTTATATCAATTGGGAGAAAGCTCAAGACTTCAACCTTAATAATACTTATGACACCACTTGTATAATGTCAAGTTAACTTTTGTAATATTGTAATTTTATCTTCAACTACACATTGCAATTATAAATTTATGTTCAACATCATTATCTTACCAAGCAATGAGAGGTGTACCATATATTTATTATAGGGTGTGGACTTTACTTTATTCCAATGCAATGTCATGGCTATTTACCATGTCATAAATGAAACCTTCCATTTGCAATGCAAACACATCTTCTCACTAAAATTAATTGCTCTTTAATTGTATTCACTTTTAGTTATGTTGTTAGCTTGACGAATTAGTAAACTTAGCTCCTTAGTCCTTACTAGCTTACTATAGTTTAATTACTTTAATACTTTGTCTATCATACCATGCAATTTTACTAATTTAGTATAATCTAGTTTGGTTACTTAATATGTAATATAATTCAGCTATAATTATTAATTTACTATAGTTAAATACTTAGTTTATTACTAGTTTACAATACTTTAGTTATTTAAATGATGAGTGATGGTAGTATTCTCTCTCTCTCTCTCTCTCTCTCTCTCTCTCTCTCTCTCTCTCTCATGCTAGTGGGGCTACGCTTGTAGGTGGGACTCATCAGCCTGAAGTCATGAGCTCTCACAGAATGACCTTTTTGCTCATGGAATGACCTCCTCAATGTGGCAAGTGCCACATCAAAGCCCCATCGCCGCATCTGCAATGGGGCTTGAAATTTATTCAAACTCCCAAATAGTAGCCATCTGACATGATCATCGCATGCCTTAGTTTTTCACAGGTAAGGTGAGGTTCACCATGTCAGCTAGTCGAGCCATATTCTCAATGTCAAATCCATGTGTGCAAGTTAGCACTATCTACATCAAAAAGCAACATTGACTGATAAGTCAATTTCAAGAGTTGTCACCAAGCTCTACCCATGTTTCATAAAGATATATCAACACTAACTCATAAGTTAATATATTAGGTATATGTGCAAATTCAACACAATTCCATTCACTCGTGCATTGGTGCATACATCTTATTTGAAAAATCCAAAGCAATCGTTAATATTGTGTTGGAGTAGAAGAGCCTTTATTGGCATGCTACTAATTAACTCTAACTTTATCGATTGAGCATGATTAGAATAACAACAATTGTTGCATTGGTTCTTAAGATATATGAGTGAATTCAATCCTGAGGCATTGATTAGTTTTTCTCATTATATAATCAACAAGATGTGTGTGTGTGTGTGTGTGTGTGTGTGTGTGTGTGTGTGTGTGTGTGTGTGTGTGTGTGTGTGTGTGTGTGTGTGTGTGTGTGTGTGTGTGTGTGTGTGTGTGTGTGTGTGTGTGTGTGTGTGTGTGTGTGTGTGTGTGTGTGTGTGTGTGTGTGTGTGTGTGTGTGTGTGTGTGTGTGTGTGTGTGTGTGTGTGTGTGTGTGTGTGTGTGTGTGTGTGTGTGTGTGTGTGTGTGTGTGTGTGTGTGTGTGTGTGTGTGTGTCCATAAATGAGGAAAATAGAAAGAATAGTCAGGGAAAACTTGCACCATGCTTTTAGGAACACCCTAAATATTTAGGTGGATTAGTTAAAGGATTTGTTTAGTTTTGCAATACCTCTGCACACATACTTGAGTTGTGGATAAGCCCACATCATAGACCTCCTTTCGCCTTGCATTGAGAGTGTGGCCACTAACTTAGGGACATGTCTCCTAGTCGAAGAGGTTGATGAACTTCAAGGAAATGGATTCATTTTTTATGGTGAGGTTGAATCATATTCAAGCACGTCAAGCTAGTAGATTTGACATGAAAAAAGTTTTATCAATGTTCCCTGCAACATGTACTTTGTATTTTTGCAAATGCTTGGGTTGGACCAATATGCACATGAGTTTATTTGTCAAGTAGCAATCATAAAGGTGGAATAGTTTCAAGCCTTCGGTAGTAGATGAACAAATATACAATTGTAGAAATGAAAAATTCAGTAGCAATAATCATGTCTTGGGGCAAGGATTTTAAACACAACTATTTGTGGCAAGAAAGTTGGTATTGTCTTTTTATAGAAGATGTGAGGGATAATTTAAAAATTGTTGGGGGTAAAGGTGCCTATGCCTAGCTGCCCATGTACACTGATAGTACCTGCACCATGTATTAGTTACCCACACACTTGTACACTATAGGTGGTGGGCACCCATCACTATCACTTCATTCTTTATTCTTTTAGTGACATTTGAATAAAGAGAAGGCCGGTCACACATTGTCACAGTTGAAGTTCCCACATCTTGTGTCTTGTTCTTGCTCCTTCCATACGTCTTGCTTCCACTCCATGCTTCCACTTTAGGGCTCAATCCCTTCAACTAGTATTAGAGCCATCTTCCCCGAGAGTGGGCATTCATCATTAGGTCCATGCTTCCACTCCATGCTTCCACTTTAGGGCTCAGTCCCTTCAACTAGTATTAGAGCCATCTTCCCCGAGAGTGGGATTTCATCATTAGGTCCTATTGGGGCTTGGTCAAGGTATTCATGGGCTTGTGTTGAGCTCATTTTAGTGAGTTCTTTTAGCTCAACAATTCATTCTTCAGGAGAACAACCATAGCTATAGATTCATATTGAAGTCTAGCTTGCTTCAAATCCTACTTGAGCTTGTCTAAAGGCTTCCTTGGGTACTCCTAGTGCCCCCCCTACCCTCCCCAATCATCCTAGCAGCCACACATGGACCCTTAGGACCAACAACAGTATCATGCCATTTGTGCCTATTTTCAGGTTGGGGCAACACAACAATCTTTAGCTTCTTCTCATCAATGTGGTAGCTCATTGAGTACTTGAAAACACTCTTGGATACTAAACATTGAGTCCTGGCATTGATCTTTGACATTGTACCTTAGATTTTAGTAACATATACTCAATCCTTGGCTAGAATAAACAAGTTGTTCACTAGTTAATATAGGACAACCCCCTACTTGGATGCTTCTTGCTCGATGGTGGCTATTTGGTTGCCTTTGGTTTGAGATGATTTTGGACTTGATTTGAGGCTTCATTTACTCAATTTTGTCAAAGATATTGCTGCTGTAATAAGCAAGGATGATTACTACTTTATCTGAGAAAGCACATGCTCATTAATATTGGATACTTTCTATGCATTTTGGATGTTATGCTGATGTATATCAATAATTTTCCATGCTTGGTTATGCTCTTAATCCGAGATTGGAGCTTTGACTTTTAACATTGGCTATCATTCATTGTTATGTATGGTCATTGGATGCTATAGTAAGAACTTTGCAAGTTACTTGGGTTGGGTGCTCCTAGATATATGCTACTTGGATCTTGGATGTATGGATGCCTTCCATATGATCTTTTGAGCCTTGTTTGCTCGTCTCGCATTTGACTTTTATTGTAGTGGGAGCTCCAGGCTCTCTATATTGAGCCACAGTTTATGTTTAGATGTTACATTGAGCATTTGCTTATGCAATTGAGCTTGAAGGTCTTATAGTGAGACCGTGGGACTTGGTGACATGCACATGTTCTCATTATGCTTTATGTGTGTAGTTGATGCTTAATGGGCTGATTTGGTATTGCTTTTGGACCGGCACCTATATCTCTGTCATCATGCTATTGTTAGTGATGTATGCATCTTGGTTGGCTATGTATTGAGCTTTTGTTACATTGCTCAGCTAGTTGTGCCTTTGGTCGGACTCTTCTGTTACCCATGAGACCTACTCTATGCATGATGGTTATGCCTATGGGGTGTATCTCACTCTAACACATTGAGTTTTCGGTGCCAGTTGCGTATTTTTTGGCAGTTGCAGTTTGTCTTGTATCAGTGATTGCCTCTCTTTGACATTGATTTCTAATTGCTATAATTCATTTTCATCATGATGTACTTGCAGTTTACTGCACTATTTATGCGAGCAATCACCTCCATTTGATAGTCTCTTGCATTGAGTTTGTGAACAACTCATTACTTGGTTAATACCTCTTGTTTTCAGCTTGATTTGGCTATGGTTTTGAGGCTAATTTGCAGGTTATTATAGCA